>NC_133794.1:18550978-18695739 GCF_003597395.2 Chelonoidis abingdonii | reverse complement strand
AATAACGTCGATTTCCGTCCACACTAACCTTAATCCGAACTGTTAATATCGAATTTAGCGCTACTCCTCTCGTCGGGGTGGAGTACAGAAATCGATTTAAAGAGCCCTTTATATCGATATAAATGGCAACGTCGTGTGGACGGGTACAGCGTTAAATCGATTTAATGGCGATTAAACCGATTTAAACACGTAGTGTAGACCAGGCCTCCGTGTCACATTACAGGGTTGCTCCCGCCGATGTAAGTCACCCACTGCAGACCTAATAACTCCACCTCCACGAGAGGTGAAGCGCTTATGTCAGTGCAGTTAGGGGGAATGCAATGTCTGTGTAGAAACTGTGTTACTTACATCACCTGTCAGCTCCACACAGAGCACACAGCTGCTCGTTCCCCCTCCCTCCGCACACACACCTATATAAGTCGGTGCACACGCTCCAGGGAAGGACATACGCCACCAGCAGAAGGAAGGTAGCTTGGACATGAAAAACAACATGAAAAACACTGTGGTGGCTGTACATCGATTTAACATAGGTCCACTTAATTGTGTAGTGTGGACATGGCCTCAGCTTCCAAGCCCACAGGTAGCACTTCCCAGATAGGGCCATTAACTAATATTTTGTACTGCCATGATTCTTAATGGCCCATATGATTTTGATGTTTCTTCTGGATGGCAGAGAAAAGTGGTTTCCCTGCCTGAGTTCACAAGTTCCAGGTAAACACTTTTAATGTTATAAAGCAAAACATATTTTCTTACAGCCTGGAATGCCAACAGTGCACGTGAGATTAATGCAGCAGCAACTTCCAAGCATTTCACAGAGTCTGATCCCTAACCACGTTCTTATAAAACTAATCCCTATGTTGAGCAAAGCTAACATATGGGTGACCTGGTCTGGTCTCCACTGAGTTTGTGAGTTCCTAGCTAATGTCTGCAGCCTGGGCAAGGGCTGGCATCTGGCCTGCCAGTGTCACAGGAGATAGGCCTACAGGGCGGAGATTGGGGGGGTGTAGGCCAGCTGGGCAGGTCATCTAGTCCAACCCCCTGCTCAAACCAGGACCAGTCCCCAGACAGATTTTTGCCCCACATCCCTAAACGGACCCCTCAAGGATTGAACTCACAACTCTGGGTGTGGAGATGGGCATAGGCCGGCTAAGTGGGGATGGTGTGTGAGGGGGGTGGATGTAGACCTAAGGGGAGGGGATAGTGTGTGGAGGGGGTGTAGGCCTGCTGGGAGGGATGGGGTGGCAAAGGCCTACAGAGAATAGGCATAGGTCCAGATAGGTGGGGATGATTTGTGAGGGAGTGGGTGTAGGTCCAGATGGGTGGGGATTATGTGGGTGCGGGGAGGATGTAGGCCAGCAGGAATTGGAGGCACCGTTGACATCCCTGTTTGCCCCGGCAGGAGGGCGAGGAGCCGACCCTTCCGGAAGCCACCCCTGTCATGGTGTCCCCAGATGCGTCTATCGTCCCCACTGATGATTACTTCTCCCTGATCAATCACGTCCATGGGTGCCAGTTGGACAGCACCAGCACCAAGCCCAAGAGCCCCCCACCCAGTGCTAGCCAAACCTAGTTGTCAGGACCCCATCTCCCCCAGACCCAGTGCATGGGACCCCTCAATCTCTCCCAGACCCCACCTCCCCAGACCTAGTGTCCAGAACCGCCCCCCCAACCTTCACCGGTCCCAGTATCTGGGACTCCCCAACCTCTCCCAGACCTCACCTCCCCAGACCTAATGTCCAGGACCCCCTGACCTTCACCAGACCCAGTGTCTGGGAACCCCTAACATCTTCCAGACCCCACCTCCCCAGACCTAGTCCCCAGGACCCCCCAGCTCCTCCAGACCCAGCATCTGGGACCCCCCAAAACCATCCAAACCCCACATCCAAGCCACCCTAAACCTAGCCCCCCCTCCCACTAGACAAACACCCTAGACACAGCATTCCCAGCCCCCTGAACTCCTCCAACCCCACCAGATTTAGCACCCACTCCCAACTCTCCCCACACCCAGTGCTCTGACAACCTCCAACCCTACTCACACGAAGTCCCCATGACACCCTCACTAATCTCTGGACCTTGTGCTCAAGACCCTCCTGCCCCCATCCTACCAAGACCCAGCTCCCAGGACCCCTCAAACCAGCACCCCAACCACTCTCCTAAACATACTCAGACCCAGCACCCAGGATACCCTCCAAGGCCCCAACTCCTCACCATATCCAGCATCTCAACCACACCTAGTAAATCTCCTGAATCCAGCACCCCCACGCAACCCTATCCAGGCACCCTGACAGCTGCCTGCCCCCAATCCCACCCAGACTAAGCACCTGGGACACCTCCCCTCACCCTACTCACAATCAGCAGCCCAGGGGGAAGGGAGCACCCCTCCAACCCACCTACATCTAGCACCCTGGGTCACCCCTCCACATGAGAACTGAGCAGATCTAGTGCAGGTCTCCGCTCTCCTCAGGCCAAGTGCCCCAACACCCCCAAACTTTCCCAGATCTACTGTCCCAAAGCCCCTCACTCTGTCCCCAGCCAGGGCACACTTACACCCACAGCCCCTGGGACAGGATCTTCTGTGACCACTGGGTCACTGGAAGGGACAGGCAGCCAGGGCATGAATACAAGAGGCTACAAAGTAGGACTCCCCCCACCCACAATATTTGGAGCAGGGACTGTGGGAATGGGGCAGCTGCCATGGGGGGAGTGGGGCCAGCCTGTTCCATCCCTGCCCCACTGCCAGCAGGGACCAGGAAGGCACTTGGCTTCATCACTTGACCCCGCTCCCCAATCCACATTCCCTGCATCTGGAGGCAGAAGGGGCCCAGTGAGTGCAAGGGGTGCTGTCTTCCCCCCGGGGTCCCCAGCCCTTCTGAGTGCGGCTTGTCCCTCCCAGGCTCATGTGGGACTAGAGAACCCCCCCATTCCCAGCTCCCCTCCCCATTAAGTTGCACGTACGTCCTTCCCCTGCCCCACTCATATAGGGATAGGCCCAGGGGCTGAGTGATTTCAGGGGATCTTCCACACAGGGACCAAGGTTGCAGGTCCCCTGCACCTCCACCCCTTTGCTGTTTGTGCCCCTGTTCTTTGTGTGTGATCCCCCCTCCCAGCATGCAGCTGCAATAAAAGGAGCTTTTGTAAAAGCAGGCGTGTGCCGGGTGCTCACTGGGGGCATCGCAGTGTGTGGATGGGGGTGGCCAGAGCAGAGCTGGGGACTCCCATGAGTGGGAAGTGGGGCAGGGGACAGTGAGTGGGTGGGTTCTGCCCACAGCCCCAGTTCCCGGAGTCCTAGGATTATGGGCAAATCACAGCTGTCACTTTAAGCAAGACACTTTTTAGCTCTTGTGGGGGCACTGGGGGTGTCCCAGGTTCTAGGTCTGGGTAGGGTTGGGGGGAGGTTTGCAGGGGCTAAGCCTGGGTAGGTTTAGGGGGGAGAATGGCGGGTGCTAGGTATGGAGGGGGTTGGGGGGGGTTCCTGGGTGCTTGGTCAGGGTGGGGTTGGGACACCAAAGCTTGAAAAGGTTGTGCAAGCACAGCCTAAGGCAGAAAGCAAGTGAGAACCAACCTGGAGTCACTTATGGGGAAGGGGGTCTCCGGCTTCAGCCGCATGGGGGAGGGGGTCTCAGGGCTCTGGGGGCTCTAGCCACATGGGGGGGACATGCATCCGACGAAGTGGGTATTCACCCACGAAAGCTCATGCTCCAAAACATCTGTTAGTCTATAAGGTGCCACAGGATTCTCTGCTGCTTTTATATGGGCGGGGCGGGGGGGAAGGGGCTCCGGCTGCAGGAGAGAAGGGGCAGAGCGGCTGGCTAGCCTCCCTGAAGTGTGGCTCCACCAACTGCTCATGCTTATCGTGCAGAATTTTTAAGCCATGCTTTGAACTGGCGCCACCTCCAATGTGCAACTGGATGGAGGAAGGGGAGAGACAGCGCAACTGCCCCAATACAAAAGTGCTGCCTCCACAAACTAGACCCCAGCCGCCAATGCAGGCTGGCCATTGGATGCTGGTGGAGCACTGCATTCTGGGACCTGGAGCTTCCACAGGCCATAGCTCTGCAACCTACTCTGTTTCTTACACCACCTGACACCTTCCCCACTGGCCCCTCGTGTGGGGGAGGGATGGCATGGCAGAGTCATGGTTCTACCCTACCTCCACCCATAACCCCCAGGATAACCGGAAGGTTCTGCCAAGGTGATCAGCAGCCACTGAAATAGTTAACATTATTGACAGTTCTGGTGTCACTAGATTTCAGAGTTAACAATGCAGGGGTATGGACAGGGCAGTTCACACCTCTCAGAACTAATTATTATTACATACAAGAAAGCTGCTAACAAACATGATGTAGATTACAACGTCAAGCACACATTCATTAGGAAACAGCAGGGTGCCTGTGCAGCCTTAATTCTGTGCTTTTGCGGGTCCAGCCTGTGCCCTGAATAAGGCAGGGTCCTGTAGAAAATCCACTATATGATCATGAAATTAAAGACTGTACTAACATGCACACACCCAACAGGGCCAAATGACAGGAGCCCAGCAATTGTAAAACTGGCATCTCCTGACTTTCAACTGCTTCACTTTGCACCTTAATAAGGGTTATTCAACATCACGTTTTGGTGTGTAACTTCCTAGGGTTTTTTAAAAGGAAAATCAGGGTAATGGACAAATTATCTTCTGTGCAACCAGAACTGTCCCCCCTAGCCCCCTTCTGAGTCATCAGCAGGGTTTGAGAGCTGAACCTTCAGCACTGCAGCAGACTGCTGCTAGTGGAGTTACAGGTCTAACAGCATTAGCTGGCAGCAGCTGAAGGTTGTTAGCCCACAGGGGTGATAGGAACAGGCACCAGGGATTGGGACTGGGAGCTGAGCCCATCCCAGCTGTCTTCGCAAGGCCAGGGGGGGGGGGGCGGGGGAGGGAAGAAGAGGGTAGCTCTTTCTCCACCAAGTGCCCCAGTTAGGGGGAGGGGAGGTGAGCATCTGGTGCTACATGCTGGGTCATGGCTTTCCTAGCAGAATCCCTACCTCTTTCTGCCCCTACCCAAGAGTTGGGAGAGCTCCTGCTCTCTGTGGTGCCCCCTGAGATGGGATACTAGGGCCATGTGCCAAGTTTGGAAGGGGGTAGCCCCACTGTCCCCCTCACCCAGTGGCGTATTATTGCCTAGGCCAACAAGATCTAGGCCTAGGGTAGCAAATTTGCAGAGGCGACAAACTTGTTCACGCCTGCTCCCCAATTCCACCCCTTCCCCAAATCCCCGGCCTGCTTCCTCCCCCAGGTGTGCCGCACCGTGCTTACCTCCTTCCACCTCCCTCCCAGGCTTGCCGCGCGGAGGGAGAAGCGAGTAGCGGCACGCTTGGAGGAGGCAGAGCAGAGGCGAGCTGGGGCCCACGGGTGCAGTGAGTAACCCGGAGGGACTGGGAACCGCTCCCCACTCCAGCTCACCTCCGCTCCACCGCTGCCATTCCCCAAGTGCATCCCAATTCCCCTTCTCCCCCCTCCCTCCCAGGCTCGCTGTGCAAAAGCGCTGGGAGGGAGGGAGGGAGAAGAGCGTAGCGGCACGATCGGAGGAGGCGGAGCAAAGGTGAGCTGGGGCCGGCGGCATGGGGAGTGACTCGGGGGTAGGGGGGGACGGACAGGGAACCGCTCCCTGCCCCAGCTCACCTCCACTCCACCACTGCCATCTCCCGAGCACATCACAACTCTTCTCCCGCCCTCCCTCCAGGCTTACCACAGGGGAGCAGAGATGAGCGGGGGGGGGGGGGGGGGGCAGCATTTTTTTGAGGGCCTAGGGGCGCCAAATTAGTTAATCCGCCACTGCCCTCACTGCACACTGCTACAGCTGTGCCCAGGTGGTCCCACGGCAGTGCAGCATGACCCCGGCTCTTTGGAACATTCACATTCAGTGACTAATTTGGCAGGCTGCTAGGGAACATGAGCGAGAAAAGGGAAGTGACATTTATAGCATGGCCAGACCAGAATGGGGTTTCCTTGGATAAAGCAAAGACAGTTCCCTAACCTGGGGACCTTCTCCCACCCATGTTTCAAAGGTCTGTCACAAACAATGGAACTATGCAGTGCTGCGTGCAGGCTCAGGCAGATTGCCCTGCCTTGGATCTGCTCTGTTCCCATGGGGAGAGCAGCTGCTGTTCCTGGAGCCCAAAGTCAAGTGACTTGTCCACATCCAAACAGCTGGTCAGTCGCTAATTGCAGTGCAGAGCGGTGAGAGCACACACACAGGAAGGCTCCTGCAAGCCCCACCATTCAGCACATATACAACCACTCAGGCCAAAGCCATGGACCACATCGCATCGGAGATAACCCAGCCCAATGGGACCTTTGAGCATCTAATACTGGAGAAATTCTGCAAGAGTGAGAGGCTTCAGCCCCTAGAAGACAGGAAGGTGAGGGGGAAGATGCTGCACCAGGGGACTTGCCTCCAACCCAGAGAGCAGGCCAAAAGAGAACAGCCCAGAGGCAAAGGGGGTCAGCACATGACCTTATGGTAAAGGATTTTATTAGTCGGTTCAAGCAAGAGCTTGGCTAGGCCAGGACACAGACACGCAGAGGACGTGCCTCCAGGGGAGGGTGGGATACATTTACTGCAAGATTTTTCCACACATTCTGCCCCAACCAGACAAAGTCAAGGGAGCCGGTCAGACTTAGCAGTCTCAGTGGAGCATGGTTTCACCTCCTCACAAATGCTGTGTCTGAGCAGGATGTGTGACAACACACAGCAGAGACCAGAAAAGCCACATAGCCCAGCCTAGTCCTAGTGGAAGGGGACCGTGGAGTCAGACAGCACCGGGGTAATCCCAGGGGCTTGTTCCTGGAGCGGGAATGCACTGTGCTCTCCAGAGGGTCGGCCCATCTCTCTCTCCAGAGGCTCCATAATCCTGCTGGCCCAGGCCCCCACCATCCTCTCCTGGAGTGCTGCCAGGCGGTGCAAGGGCTCCATCTTCCTGCCTCCCTCGCTACCAATTCAAAACACCACAAGGTGAAACCCATCTTCTCGGTACCAAGCTTGTGTGCCTGACACTGGCCCCAAACCCCTGCACTGCTCACGCAACACTGCACCTTTCCCTGGCATCTCCTAGCCGAGCAGCTCAAAGCACTTTACTCTTAACTCAGCCTCATCGCCCTCTCTTACAGGAGGGGAAACTCAGGCATAGCAAAGGGAAGGGACTTGCTCAAGTTAGTTTCCCTTTGAGCCTCTTCCCCTCTCACCCAGAAAGGCTGAGGATTAATTAATGAGCAGTGCAAAGCCCACCACCACCCTGAGAGAGTAGACAGCGGGTTACTCTATTTGCTGTTAACCCCCCTGCATCATATCTGCAGCTCCCTTTGCCCCACATGCCTGGAGTTCTCCAAGGAGGGCAGGTGACTGAAGCCGTGCCAGTGCATCCCCGACAGCCCCTTGGTGGTGACTTGCAGGTCACTTGCATCCTCCCTCCCCTGGAGCTGTGTAAAGGTGTTAGGGGGGTGGGGGAGTGTCCTCAATCCAGCTCGGGGGGCATGAAGTGTTGTCACTGCTGAGCAGCACGCAGGAGCCGCTCTTCATGCTTCTTCCGCATCCTTTCCTTGAAATCTTCCAGCTCCTTCCTCTGAGGCACAGACAGATGAGAAGGGTCAGGGTCAGTAAGCATTACCGTTCACCTGCTTCATGCCCCCATACCACAGCCCCATGGGTACCATCTCCCTATCGGGTCTCCTTAGAGCCAGATGCACAGCTGGTGGAGGCGTGAGAGATCCTGCTACCCTCTAATGGTTAGAGGGTGACTCAGGAAATCAGCCCTGATGCTGCTGCAGCTAACGGAGCCTGTAACTCACCAGGTTAGCGTTTCTCTCTTACTGGTGGGGAAGGAAGGACACACAGACAGCAGCAGCTCCAGGCCCCAGCACACCAAGCGCGTGCTTGGGGCGGCAAGCCGCGGGGGACACTCTGCTGGTGCCACGGGGGTGGCAGGCAGGCTGTCTCCGGCGGTTTGCCTGCGGAGGGTCTGCTGGTCCCGCGGCTTTGGTGGACCTTCGCAGGCAAACCGCCGGAGGCAGCCTGCCTGGCGTGCTTGGGGCGGCAAAATCCCTAGAGCCGCCCCCCTGCACACAGAGCCTCTCATATTCATCCCAAACCTCCAGGGGCTGGACAAGCTGCTTCTTCAAACCCCAGCTGAGTCCTGGGATGGGTGCAGACTGGGACAGCTACAGAGCACCTGAAGACACCAGATAACTTCCTGGTTGCACACCACAGCTGGGGAAGGGCTGAAGCAGCTGGGGCTTTGCCAGATGATGCTCTGAAGGTAATGGGGAGGAGAGCTCTATTCTTCTGCTCTGCCAGAGACAATCTATCCCAGCAAGGCCTTGCAGGTGATGGCACATGGCTGCACATTACCTAGGGGTGTAGACCCCCCAATGGCTGTTAACCCCAATGACCTGCAGCGAGCAGGATAGCTGATGTCACGTGGGGGAGGGACTCAGCAGGGGCCTCCACAGCTGGGATATGTCCTCAGCAAGGTTCATGGGGGGCAGTACACTCACCTGGTGGTCATCATCAGGTGGGT
This sequence comes from Chelonoidis abingdonii, assembly GCF_003597395.2. Taxonomy (NCBI): domain Eukaryota; kingdom Metazoa; phylum Chordata; order Testudines; family Testudinidae; genus Chelonoidis; species Chelonoidis abingdonii. Next base: position 18,687,189 of record NC_133794.1, on the reverse strand, counting down.
AGATCTCCCTCTGTGGAAACAGAAATGCAGGCACCTGTAAGGATTACCAGCTAGGAGGGGTGCCAGGGCCAGTCTTACCTAGCAGGGGACCTAGTGCCATTACTGGCACAGATGAAAAGGAGAAATGGATTCAACAGACCCTGCTGGGATGTCTGTCATCTCCATCCCACTTAGCAACAGCTCCTAGGCAGGTCTCTCGCCTCTCAGAAGGGAAGGAGCAGGGCATGACAAATGTAGCCAGTGCAGCTGTTTGGTCAGCTCTAGGAAATGCCCTCTACAGACATCACCTCCAACTCCTCCCCATGAGCTCTGACTGTACTCTCCTGTTGTTTTAACTACTAGCCCACACTACCTTCCTAGAGCCGGAAACAACCTGCAAGTCCTCCTCCCACAGTACCTGCATGAATCACTAGCTTGCACTCCCCTCCCAGAGCAGAACACCATGCTCACCTTCCTTTTGATGACATATTCTTCAAAGTACTCTGCTTGGTTGGAGATCCAGAACATGGCAACAGGGAAGGACAAATACAGAACCATCTGCAGAGGAAGAAAGGAAAGGGGGAACATGTGGCCCAAATTAAGGGGAACACTGAATTGAGCTTAAACAAGGAAGGCCTTGCGTGAAATCCCAGGTACTACACAGCCCAATTAAGCAAAGCTCCTGCAAAGCACATGGCAGTGATGAACTCAGTGCAGCTTCACTTCAGCTATGTCCACACTACAGACTCTAGGGCAGCATAGCTCCAAGCGTAGACGGAACATAAAGCAACAGGACTTTTTCTGCTGGTATTGGAACACCAGCTCCCCAGACTACATTAGCTCTGCTGATAGAGGCGCTCTTCCATCAACAAAGCAGCCTCTACATTGGGGAGTTTGTTAGCATAGTTCTGTCACTAGGGGCTGTGGTTTTTTTTTCACATCCCTGACTGACATAGCTATGCCAGTGTAAGTTGTAAGTGCAGACCGCACCTTAGCTTTGATCAAGCCACATTAAAATCTCTTGGTCCAGGAACTGTGTGTGCATGAGTCTTTTCTTTTAAACTCTCTTCTTTTCCTCTGAGTCCATGCAATAACTAATGATAGCTTAGACATCTGCTCAGATGATCCTCAAACATGTCTGGACCAACAGCATTTTGCAAGGCTATTGCCAAAGCATTTTGTCCTTAGGAGGAAGGACCTGGCTATATGTTTTTTTTATGGAGACATTTTATACACTTGATGAACAGTGCCTTAAAATTTTATGAGCTGAAAATGTAGCAAATTGAGAGAGCATGGGGGAGCCCCCGTAAACCTGCTGCCACCAAGCTAACCCACTGCAATGCCACCCAATCCTCAGGGCCATGATGGTGGAGTCCCATTCCTCTCCTACCTCAAAGGTACGCCATCCCTAGGGAAAAGAAGTGGGGTGGGGAAGAATTCCTCCACCCTCCTGTTGAGCTACCCAGTGTCTCAGGCCATGCTGGATCCTGCCACTCTACTAATGGGCTGCCCCATCTTCAAGGCTGCCACTGAGCTGCCAGAGATTGAGGCTGGCAGCCTGGGGTATTTGCTCTGCCCCGCAGGCCTGTCTGCTGCTTCTCTGAGATGCCCCCTAGTGAGGATTTTCCATTTTAATTTTTTAACCTCCTCCGTACCCTGCCGCAGCAACAGGGGCAAGCAGCCAGCCCTAGGCTCGCCTTCCCTCCAGAGGCTCTCAGTGCTGGCCCCTCGGCTCCAGCTAATCAGGTCTTTCCATGACACCCTGGTACCAGGACACCCCAGCCAAGCACCAAAGAGCCCCGCCCCCAACCCTCGACCACCCCCACTCCCACTTGCCCCATCATGTTCCCTACAGGGCTTCTCTGCCTCTACTACCACTGGAGCAGCCCCCCTCCCTCAGCCTCTCCACACCTCCCAGGTTCCGTTTCTGCCACTGACCCGAAACACTTCCAACTTCACCCCCATCCTGTCTTCTACACCCCAGCCACTCTTCCGCCCTCCCTCTCGCAAGGCCTCAGCGGCCGCTAGCTTCCGCTCTCCGACACCGCAACAAACGCGGTGCTCATTGGCCAAGGAGCAGCATCAGCTTCGGTCATTGGTGAAGAGCTCGGTAAGGAGGGACCCGCTCCGAGTGCCGGAGTAAAGATGGCGTCTGCGAGGAACTAGCCCTTGAAGGTGGAGCTTCACCGGAAGTGCGGCCCTCTTAGCCAATAAGCGGTTTTCCCGCGAGATGGCAGCCCCCCCCCCCGACACAGAGAGAGCGCGCCGCGCAGTTTACGTCATCGCCGCGCGCCGCGGCCTGTCGGTGTGTGTGTGTGCGGGGCGCTGGGCCTGGCGTAGCCGCGATGCCGGAGCTGGAGGAGACGCCGGTGGCCGCCGGCGAGGGGAAGCCGGAGCTGTTCTTCGTGAGTGCCCGGCCGTGTCATGTCCTCTCAGGCCACCGTAGCCGACAGCGCCCCCCTCCCTCTCGGCCTGGGCTCGCCCGGCCCTTGGGTTCCCTCTGACTCAGCCCCTCGCTGCCCCCAGGGAGCCCCGCCCGTTTCCTGCCCACGGACCCAGAGCGCCCCTCCTCCCACAGACTCAGACCTGCCCCCTGCCAGCCTGGGGCCGCTTGTCCGCCTCCCGCTGTGCGAGGTGGGTTCGATCCGTCACATCCGGACAGAGCTCTGGGTTTGCAAAGTTGGGCCCTAGAAAACTAAGAGCCCCTCAGGTGTTCGTGCCTGTCATTGGCAGGTGCTGGAGCAACTCTTGTGCCATGGTTCCTCGGCCAGGTCTCAGCCATGGAGCTGTGGTGCAAGGGTCGGCCTTCCACAGCTCAGCTCAGCGTCTGGTATTGATTGTACCCGCTGATCCCAAGCTAGTGTGTGTGCAGTTCTCAGCAACTCTGCAGTAACAACCAGTGTACAGGTACAGCCCTAGCTTTCCTGTGCAACCCTGTAGTGACAAAACAACATTTGCAAAGTCCTGGCCCTTCTAGGCAACCCTACAATAATAAACCGGTATGTTGACATCCCCAGCCCCATGTTAACAAAACAGGCTACCAGCATGGAGGAAGTAAACACCGAATAAGGAAACAGGTTGTAATAAACAGAGGAAAATGAGTTTTAAAAGTTTGGATTCCCTTGATGGTTTCCCTACTAAATGGGCTCTGAGTTTTGGAAGTGGTGCTGCTAGTGCCTAGAGGTTTCTGGCCATAAAGGAGAGGCCTGGGCTCTGCCTCTAACCCCTTTTTCCCCCTACACCCCATGTAGGAGGAGGAGGATCTGCAGTATGAGGAAGAAATCCTGCGCAACCCCTTTTCTGTCAAGTGCTGGATCCGCTACATTGAGTTCAAGCAGAATGCCCCCCGGCATGTGCTGAACCTGATCTACGAGAGAGCCCTCAAGGAGCTGCCAGGCAGGTATGTAGCTGGGAGCGAAGACATAGAGAACTCTTTGGGCATGTCTGTGTTGCAGTAAGAGGTGTGACAGCAGCATGTGTTGACACGCCCGAGATAGCAAGCTCAGTAACAATGGTAATGAAGCTAGTCACTCAAGTACATACCCAGGCTTGCGGGCTCACTTGTACAGCCCGTGCTGCTGTGTCTGTGCTGCTTTTATTCAAGCTCACTAGATTGAAGGTAGCTTCTCTGTTGACGTATTCTACAGTCACACCTCTGATCACAGTTGTAGACATACCCTTTAGGAACGCACAACTGCTGTGATCTCATGTGGGAAGCACTGCAGAGAAGTGCAGATGCGCTGGATATGGGCAGCTCCCGGCTACCACATGCCTAGCCCCTCCCAGCAGGAGGCTATGTGAGGGCCAGGACAGGAGCACAGGCTACAGAAATCTCTGATAGTGACAACTCCATGGTGTTTGCAGTTACAAGTTGTGGTACAACTACCTTAAGCAGCGCCGGAAGCAGGTGAAGAACAGGTGTGTGACTGACCCTGGCTATGAGGAGGTGAACAACTGCCATGAACGTGCCCTCGTCTTCATGCACAAGGTATGGGGAGGCCCAGAATGGATGAGCGGCAAAGCCACTGGGCTTGATGATGGTAGATGAAGGCTTCCTGGTGAGGGCAGGGTTGTTGGATGCTTTCTGCATAGCCCTGACCCCAGTCATGGACAGTCCCTGCCCCAGGCTCTGGCCGCCCTTGTAGATCACCAACCATGGACCCCTTGTGTCCTGGACCTCATCACCAACCATGAACTCCTCCCACACTTTAAACCCCTGCCTGCCTGCTCTGAGTCCCATGTGTCTCCAGAATGGGCATAGCCTGGGCAGCTGCAGGGCCACCTCCCCCATGCCATCACTAGCCAGCGTGCGTCAGCACTGACCAGGTATCATTGGGCTCAGCTTGCTAATGAGCTGGGGGCTGGGGGCTAGCAGGAAGCTGCCTTGGACCCAGCAAGCTTATTTTATGTAACTCCACTGGTGGCTGTCAGTCACTTCTGGCCTCGGGCTGGGTTGGAACCAGCAATTTCAAGGCACAAGGCTCTGTAGGGTTCTCTTGAGGATTCACCCCCAGGGCCTTGTCTGCTCATTGCTCTGGCTAGAATGAAACAAACAGGAGGGGAAATCCAAATACCAGGTGAGATACCTAAGTGTTGGGGACCTGGCTTCTCTCCTTAGGGAGAAGGGGTTTTGTCTTTAGGGACAGCAGTACCATAGCATGGCAGTATAACCCTGATGGGAGGAGTTGGGCCCTCCCCGTGGTCCTGCTCTAGTAAGCAATCCTACCTCTTGAACTGGCAGATGCCTCGGATCTGGCTAGATTACTGCCAGTTCCTCATGGACCAGTGCCGGATCACCCGCACACGCAGGACCTTTGACCGGGCACTCCGGGCGCTGCCCATCACACAGCACCATCGCATCTGGCCCCTCTACCTGAAGTTTGTGCGCTTGTACCCCCTGCCCGAGACAGCTGTGCGAGTCTACCGCAGATACCTGAAGGTAAGGGCACCAGCCTCCCTGATCTTTGCTGAGCTGCTCCCCTTTGAACAGTCTTCTCTGGGTTTGCCTGTCTCTGCACAGTGGATCTGCAACATTGGAACAAAGGCCTTGGAGCTTCTGCTTCTCATAGGGTCAAAATCCAGCCCTAACCCCGCCCACAGCTGCAGGGTGCATTGCAGTGGAGGCAAACGGATTGGAGGGGATGGCTAAGTGACCCTGCCTAGGGTTATGCAGGGAGGCTGAGCCAGAGTAGGGAATTGAACCTGTCTCCTGATCCCAGGTTAGCACCCAAACTTCTGCACTGTTCTTCTGCTTATCCCTGCCCCACCTAGCTGTGGGACCTCAGGCAAATTACTTCACCTCTCTGTGCCTCAGTTTCCCTTCACAGAGAGGGGCTAGTGAACTGCAAAGTGCTTGGAGGTGGGGGGTGTGCAGAGGGGGGCAGTGTTAACCTGCAAAAGCATGGGGGGGAGGGTTCCCATTTAGCTGCCACATGGACATCACTGGAAATGCCGTTCTTATATCTGCGTAATGGTGACATTGGTGTCTGTGCCAGCTCTCCCTGCTCTAGGGCTAGGACCTTGTGAGGGGCAGGGGATGCTGGGTTGCCTTTAGTCATAAGGCTACTAGAGTGGCCAGGCCTAGCTACAACTAACCTAGTATCCCATCTCCGACAGTGGCCTGAGCTAGCGCGCGCTGGGGGAGTGTACAGAACAGGGCAATCATGGAGTGATCTACCATGGTCTACCACTCCCGGCTCCTGGTAGCTCATGGTTTAGGGTCATCACGAGCATGGGGTTGCGTCCCGGACCATCTTGGCTAATAGCCACCAATGAACCTGTCCTCCATGAACTTTTTGGGAACCCAGTTCCCTGACTGGGATGATTTAGTTGTGGATTGGTCCTGCTTTGAGCAGGGGGTTGGACTAGATGACTTCCTGACGTCCCTTGCAACCCTGATATTCTGTGCTCATCCCTATGGTGTGTGCTGCAGCTGAGCCCCGAGAATGCCGAGGAGTACATTGAATACCTGCGCTCTATTGACCGGCTGGATGAGGCTGCCCTCCGCCTTGCCACCGTGGTCAATGACGAGAGGTTCGTCTCAAAGGAGGGGAAATCCAACTACCAGGTGAGGTGCCCATGCTGCCAGGGCGAGGCTTCCTTCCTGAGGGGGCAGCTGTGCCAGTCACCCACCGCATTGCTCATAGCTCCTCTTGCCCCCTCCCTTTAAGGATGGCTTATGCCCCAGCCTCTTTGCTAGTCCACCAAAGCAGGGTCTGTCACATCCTGGAATGTGCCAGGTGGGGCAGCAGGAGTGAATAGGGGCTAGGCGCCAGACCTCAGCCTGGAGCCTGGGCCCAGGGTGTTAGGAAGTGGAGGGGATGGGCTAATTTTGTGCAAACCAAGCCCAGGGCAGGAACTGGAGTAGCCATCATGGTGTGTGCTCCCACATGGATATAGTAGTCCTGGGGGATGGGCTAGATGGGCCCCTGGGCCTGGGAGCCCCTGGTGGGTGCAGAGTGGCCTGTGTAGCCTTGCCCTGCTGCCTGATGTCTTGTCTCCCCTCCAGCTGTGGCATGAGCTATGTGACCTCATCTCCCAGAACCCTGACAAGGTGAAGTCCCTCAATGTTGGGGCCATCATTCGCGGAGGCCTGACCCGCTTCACCGACCAGCTGGGCAAGCTCTGGTGCTCCCTGGCCGACTACTACATCCGCAGCGGGCACTTTGAGAAGGTACCTTTGGGGGGTGGGCGAGGCCAGCACTGGGAGCTTATAGGGACGGGCTCTGTTCCATGCAGACTGCTCTGTGAGTGGTACTAGCTGCTGACAAAGGCTTTCCTATTGCGAGGGGCAGCTGGTGTTTAATCTGGTGGGCACAGGGGGTAAAGGTCTCGGGGAAGTAACAACCCAGGAGGTTGCATGACTGGGTGCAGCATGGGCCCCCAAAGGGTTAGTGAATCATGCAATGAGGGGACAGAGAAACCAGATGTGGTGGAGTGGGAGAGAGAGGAAGGAAGCCTCCACCTGAGGGTTGGATCTAGGAGCTGCATGGGAGAAGGCTGTCTCCCCAGCAGCAGCCATAAGGGCTGCACAGAAGCTGGTGCCGGATGTTTCATGTAGGAGAGGTTAAGGGAGCCAGGGATGGTTGAGCTGAATCTAAGAGGGGTTTTGAAGCAAAGTGGGTGGTGATTGAACTGGATCCTGAAATGGGGGGAGGGGGCATGAGGAACTGGGAGGGAGGTGCTGGGGGAAGGCTGGGAGGTTATTGCAAAGACCAGAGCAGTCTGAGGGAGGAGGAGGGAAAGGGAAGCAGTTTGGGGGAACTCCTCACAGCCCCTCTCTCCCGCCCCCCACGGAGCTTCCCTGGCTGCAGAGGGATGGTGGGGAATTGTCCAGCCAAGCAGGGATGCAGGGTGTCTGAGTTCACCACCCCAATGTGGAAAGCAGCTGGGCTTCCCTGCTCACTCAGGCATTGGGGTAGCTCCTGTTTGTCTAGCCAGTCTCATCCGGCAGGAGCCCAAAGCACATCTTTGGAGGAATCACTGCCCTGGTACTGGAGTGTGCCTGCCTCTGGGGTGGAATATGACGGGCTAAACAGCGCACAGAACACTACGTGGTCACTGATGAGTCTATGATGTGTTTCTCAGCAGTGAGGATATTAACCCCAGTAGTCCAGGTCCAATCCAGCATGGTCCAGCTGACTCTCTGCATTCCCCCAAAGTTAGTTAGTGTCTCCTCTGACTAGGCAGTATTTCTAAGTCTCCTAGCGCCAAAGCACTGAATCATCTCGCTTTGTGTGGTGTTGCCATGGGCCTATTAAACAGGGTGGAAGAGGGGAATGTTACTGCTAAGCTGTTACTCTTGCTCAGTGCTTTTGTTCTTGGAGCTCCAGTGTTACCAGTCCTAGCAGGCAGTGCAGCCTGCTGATTCAAAGGCGCTTGACCAGGTTTGTGCCTTAAGGGCAACAGCTCTAGCATCCCATAGGAGCTACAGGTAGACTAACCCATGAGTGCCCAGGGAAGGAGCAGCTCAGTCAGTAGCGGGAATTTCAGCTGTCCCGTTGGCCGCACCAAGGGTTACGGCGAGGTCCCCTGACATTTATAGACAAACAACTGGGATAAACAACTTCCACAGCACCTGACACATTTTATGACATCTGTTTATTACCACCTGTTGTTCCTGGTATTTTGGACAAAACATTCTTATTGATTGATTTTTGTCAAACCATCTGATTTGTATGCTACATTTCTGTGTATTTGCACTGGCCTTCTAAAATATATTTTGTGTCAATATCTAGGGCCTCCACTAGCAACGGCTTTGCCGACTTCATATACTGAACAGTCACCTTGTGAGCATTTACTTTAATACGTGGCCTGACTTTGGTTCACAGCCTCTGGTTCAGGCCTTACGTTTTGCACCAGGCCCAGTGCTCCATGCTCTTTCTCTGGTACAAACGGTTTCTTCACCCCACCCCAGAAGCAGCCACATCTCAGTACCAGGCAAGGACCAAACAGCCCTCACACCTCACCCCCAGGCGGGGGATCCCTGTATAAACTGCTCCCCATACTCCACCCCATAGATAGCACTGAGATGCAGGCGGGCAAGGGCCCTTTGGAGGGTTATCAGGGTGGAGGGGCCATAGGTCCCCTTTCTCTCCTGGGAGCTGGCTTGGGGGCCCCTTTGTGGGGCAGGGAGCCTGTGGCCCTGCTCACGGTGCCGTGTGTCTCAGGCCCGGGATGTGTACGAGGAGGCCATCCAGACGGTGATGACGGTGCGGGATTTCACCCAGGTGTTTGACAGCTATGCCCAGTTTGAGGAGAGCATGATTGCAGCCAAGATGGAGACCACCTCTGAGCTGGGGCAAGAGGAGGAGGGTGAGTGGGGGGCTGAGCCCTGCCTGTGGGTAACATGCAGTGCTCCCCAGCAGGGATTGGCCAGCCCAAGGAGGCAGAGCCCCAAGTGTGCCCTAGGGGGTAAGAGGGTAATACTGAGTTCTGCAGTTATACCACTTACACCAGGGCTGCATTTGGCCTCCAGACTCTGGCAGCTGATTGCTCTTTATGGGAAACACAAATGACCTCTTAGAGGGGTTGGAGGATAGTAAGACCCTGCTGGGCCCAGTGGGTAGAGCTGGGAGTCAGGACTCCTGGGTTCTAGTCTCAGCTCTGGGAGGGGAGTGGGGAGCGTTAAATGGTGGGGGGCGGAGTGCTGGGACTCAGGACTCGTAGAGTCACATCTCTGTGCTTCTGTTCCTCATGTGTAAGACAGGGATAACTAGTCCTTCACCTTGGCGTTTCCTGTGGTCTGAGGCTGGAGGCGCATGCGCCTTGCTTCCTGCCTGAGCGAGGGGATAGAAACGGGAGCTATTAAACACCTTCCCCTCCCCTCCGCCGTCTGCTCCCCCACCCCTGGCTTGGAGGGCTGCAGGGCCCCTGTACTCCGGGTCCGATCCAGGGCTGGTGGCCCATGGCATGCTGGGTCTGAGGCAGGTCACAGGCAGGGCAGGGTGCTGGGTGGTTGGTTCGTAGCCCACTGTGGGCTGGGAGGACCCTGCTGAGTTGTCCTTGGAGGCCGGGGGTTCTTGGTGAGGGGGAGAGCTGGGGTGTCTAGCATCTGGTGGTGTATCAGCTTGTCGCCCCCCTGCTGCAGGCCCGGCGGGGACACAGGGGCAGTGGCTAATCTGCCTATGCCTCTCCCTACTACAGATGATGTAGACCTGGAGCTGCGCCTGGCTCGCTTCGAGCAGCTGATCACACGGCGCCCCCTGCTGCTCAACAGTGTGCTGCTGCGCCAGAACCCCCACAATGTCCACGAGTGGCACAAGCGTGTGAAGCTCTACGAGGGCAAACCCCGAGAGGTAGGGCGGGCCAGCTCATCCCCCCGGGGAGCATGCAGGGGCCACACACTCATGCCTTGTCTCTGCCTTGTCATCCTGGTGACCTCCCCACCCCGGCTCCCATGGCATCCTGGGGGAATTGGAAGATGGGCAGAGGTGCAGCTGCCTCTAGGGTGTGGGGAACGTGGGGGCTTTTTATACAGGGACCCCTCATCTGGTGCTGAGATGCAGCTGCCTCTGGGGTAGAGGGAAGAGGCTGGCTTTACAGGGATCCTGTGCCTGGAGCTGAGATGTGGCCATCTCTGGGGTGGGACAGATTTCCCCTGCTAATCAGTGCTGCACGAGGCTGATGCACGCTGTAGTGTGATGGGCTTGGGGTGCAGGATTGTACAGCATGGCGTGGTATGAGTTCATGGCTCAGGGAGCGGCTGAGACACCAAGTATGTGGTCTGCTGAGCTCTGAAAAGCCCAGCCTGGTATGGCTGAGCCCTCTGGTGGGATTTGCTTGGGAAATAGCCCTAGGCAGAGGCTGGTAGGTGGTTTGGGTGAGTCAGGACACCCGAGTTCCCTGTACTGCCATGCACTCACTGTTCGCTCTGGCAAGTGGCACCGTTGTTCTGTACCTTGGTTTCCCTGTCTCTAAGGCGGGGGTGGTCGCTGCGTCCTTGGGAAGCCGCGGGGATGAGAGTTGCTGGCTATGCAGTGTGCTGGGCTGGCCTAGAGGGCGCTGTAGTCAGGGGTGCAGGGCTGGTGTGCTACACAGAGGTAGGCTGTGCAACTGGCACTGCCCTCGGCCCTCCTGCACCAAGCAGGGTCAGTGCATTTCCCAGCTGTGCACGTCTCCCTCACTCTGCCTGTTCACCCCAGCCTGAGCCCAGTGGATTCACAGGATCAGTGCTACGGCCCCAGCTTTGGAACAGTCCCTTGGAGGAGCCGTCCCATGTGCCACGCCCCCTCAGGCTGTCATGTTTCCTCCAGGGTGAGCCCCATGGCTTCATCACCTCTGGAGCCTGGGCCTTTGGGTCTTCCGCACCCTGGCATCACCCCGTGAGCTCCATTCAGCGAGTCCCATGGGGACAGACCCCATGGGGGATTCATGACCTCACCCAGCATTGGCTGTGACGCTCATGCAGGATTGTCAGACCAGTCAGGGTTATCAGTCACCCTTGTCCATAGTCAGCCCAGAGCCCTGAGGTTAAAGCACAGACCCTCCTGCTCAGCCCAGCCAAGCTGGAGCGATCCCCTTTGTTCAGGCTTTGTCTGACCCTCCATCAGGCCTCCGTGGTCAACCCCAAGCAAGAGCCCCTGACTCCTTCCAGCAGCCAGCCCTAGTCCCCCACTTCAGACCTTGGCAGCCCTTTGATCTCCAGCTGGGGGGCTGCTGTTCAGCTTCCCTAAGGAGAGGTGGGGAAGTCCCTCTCTGGGTCCTTGGGTGCTAGGTGTCAATGGCCTGGAATTTGGAGTTCCCATTGACTTCTCAGATGTTCCACTGCCATGGGGAATAAGGCCCCAGCAGCTAGGCATCACCTCCAGCCATCTCCTAGCCTGCCCTGAGAGCAACCAGGCTCTTTCCACTCACTGGGAAACTGAGGCAGGAGTAGGACTCACAAATTATTCCCACTTCATCCCATCTGGCAGTGAGTGTAAGTGGCTGCGCAAGGAGTGGGGCAGCAAGGACTTGTCTTTGGGGATGTGTCCAGAGCATTAGAATGGCTGGGGCACAGGGAATAGCTACAGGGGCAGGGGATGAGGGTGAGGGGCTGTGTTGGTGGTTCTGATCCAGGCTCAAGCCCAGGGCATAGGGCCCAGGTTCCAGTCCAGGCTGGGAATGACTGAAAGCTGCTCCCATTGCATGACTGTGCAGTGTGGGCAGATTTCAGTCCATTTCCTCATCACTGGGTTCAATGAGATCACCAGGGAGACTCACTTGCCCCAGTGAGGAGTCAAGGGAAACCGAACTCTGCCCTCACCCCTAGAGAGTGCCCCTCTGGGGCAGGTGGATGGGTTGCGTGGGCCCTGCTGTAGCAGCTCTGTTGGCAAAGGCCTTCAGCAGAGCGTTCCCTTCTCCCACTTGGTCTAACACTGGCACCGACCTGCCCACACAGATCATCAACACCTACACAGAGGCCGTGCAGACCGTGGACCCCTTCAAGGCCACCGGCAAGACACACACACTCTGGGTCTCCTTCGCCAAGTTCTACGAGGATAATGGGCAGATCGAGGATGTGAGTGTTGCTGGGGGCATGGAGTGAGAAAGGCCAAGAGAAGCTGCCCCCTCTCCATGTCCTGGCCTAGGGGACTCATCGCAGGGGGCAGGGTGGTAGGACCCTCATCCTGGGGCGTCGCCCAAGCAGGGCTCATGTTCCCAGCAGTGGCTGCTAGTGAGGATTAAACTGGGCAGGAGCATTGCCCAAGCACCTGGAGAGAGAGTCTGCGCAGAGCCCGCATTAATGCCTACCCTGGGGGGCCAGGACAGAGAGGTCTGTGAGGGAGGGATTCCGCCTGGCTGGGTGCTCTGTCTGGGCCCCTGACGGAGCCTAGGGGAGAGAATGGGCCGAGCTCCTGCCATAGCTCAGGGGAGCGGGCTGGCCTGAGGCTGGGGTGGGGCAGCTTGTGCTGCCTCTGATTCTGCCTTCCTCCCCTTGCCCAGGCCAGGACCATCTTTGAGAAAGCCACCAAGGTGAACTTCAAGCAGGTGGACGACCTGGCCTGCATGTGGTGCGAGTACGGGGAGATGGAGCTGCGCCATGAGAACTATGACCAGGCCCTGCGCATCCTCCGGGTGAGCCCAGCCCTGCTGGGCATGGGGGGGGTTATGGGAGCAGCAATGTGGGATACGAGGGCAAGCACCAGGCAACCATCCCTCTGGCTGCTGGAGAGTCCTAGGTGGGTAGAGGAGCAAGGAACATCTTGAGGTTAAGGCCCGGACTCCACGGTTCCACTCCCAGCTCGGAGAGGGGCAGGAACCAGGACTCCTGGGTTCTGCTCCCAGCTTTGGAAGGGATGTGGAGGTCTAATGGTTAGAATGGGGACGGGGGGAGGGGAGCAAGAACCAGGACTCCTGGGCTCTGCTCCCAGCATTGAGTGGGGTTTGGGGGTCTAATGGTTAGAATGAGGGCTGGTGGGGGCAGGAACCAGGACTCCTGGGTTCCGCTTCCAGCTGTGGAAGGGGCAGGCAGTCTAGTGGTTCGAATGTGGGCCATGCTTCCCTGAGGACACAGGGAGTGATGGCGAGAAGCTGCCTCTGTGGCGCCTGCCAGGAGATGTCATGGGTCCCTGAATCGCCCTGCTGACTCCGTGCTGCTGGCAGTGAAATCCTGGGCACAGGATTCGCTGCCCCACTGAGCACCCTCCTCTCTCGCCCCACAGAAAGCCACGGCCATCCCAGCCAAGAAAGCCGAGTACTTCGATGCCTCGGAGCCCGTCCAGAACCGTGTGTACAAGTCCCTCAAGGTCTGGTCCATGCTGGCTGACCTGGAAGAGAGCCTGGGCACCTTCAAGGTGAGGATAGGCACCCTTCTCAGGGGCCAGGTCCCGAGACGGGGGTCACGGAGTCAGGCCGTAGCTGCTTTCTGGCAGAGGGACTGGGCTTGAGAAGGGGTGGACTCCACTGAGGATGGCACCAGGCTCAACCTGCACCCACCCCTGCCCATCCTGCTGGGTCACCTGGATCCCTGCAGCATGCCAGTCTCTACCATAATCCACCTAATACTGCTGCCCGCCTGGTCTTCTCTCCTAGTCCACCAAGGCGGTGTACGACCGCATCCTGGACCTGCGCATCGCCACGCCCCAGATCATCATCAACTACGCCCTCTTCCTGGAGGAGCACACCTACTTCGAGGAGAGCTTCAAGGTGCAGGGGAGCTCCGTTGTTAAGAGCGAGGGAGGGTGGGACTTAGCTGGGCTCCGAGAAGCACAGTTGGCGTGGGGGGGAGATACTAGTGGGCAGGGCCAGCAGAAAGCCCCTGGTTGGCAGGTGTTTGCCCGGGGGGGAGGGGCTGCAGATCTGGCTGGGTCAGAAGGGCTCAGAGGTGGCACCGTGGGAATTAAAGGATTAATGTGCAGATCTTGGGAGGGATGGGGGGGCACGATTGCTCCCAGGGGTGTCATGGAGTGCCCCCAACTGCTGCCACGCGTGAGCGCTCCAGGGGGACCCGGGCAGCCATGCTCTCACTCCTCCCTTGGCAGGCCTATGAGAGGGGCATCTCTCTGTTCCGCTGGCCCAACGTGTATGACATTTGGAACACCTACCTGACCAAGTTCATCGACCGCTATGGCGGCAAGAAGCTGGAGCGCGCCCGCGACCTCTTCGAGCAGGCGCTGGATGGCTGCCCCCAGAAATATGCCAAGAGTATGTGGGGGGGATGAGAGGGTGTTTCCTGGCTCCCCGATATGAGGGCATCCTGGCATCAGCTGCCATGTGGCGGTGTCTGGCCAGGATTCCACCCAGACTGGTGTCCAGTCCTGTCTCCAAGCCGAGGGGAGCCCTGGCGGATGGGATACTGAAGTGGGGAGCCCAGCCCCACTGGGCACTGTGGCTCCATGTGGACTCGGGCACAGACTGCTGTGTGGCAAAGAGGACCTGAGAACCCTGGGCAGTGGCAGGGCCAGTGCCCCTGTATGCAGCCCCCCCACCACCCGGCTTTGCCTCTGCCCTCCCTGCCAGCCAGCTTTGCCATTGCCCCAGTGGTGCTATGACTTGGAATCAAAATCAGAAACCCACCCTGTGGCCTGGCATCCCTGTGCCAGCCGGCCCCTGACTCACCCTGTCCCCACAGCCATTTACCTGTTGTATGCCAAGCTGGAGGAGGAGTTCGGGCTGGCGCGGCATGCCATGGCGGTGTATGAGCGGGCCACGCGGGCCGTGCAACCCTCAGAGCAGTACGAGATGTACAACATCTACATCAAGCGGGCGGCGGAGATCTACGGAGTCACCCACACCCGCAGCATCTATGAGAAGGCCATTGAGGTGAGATGGGGGGCAGGGCTGGTGGAGCTTTCCCTCTCCCCCCTCACACATGGGCCTAGAACAGTGCCCCCACCCCTGTGTGCCAGTGCACTGGGCTGTCCTAGGCCCCTTCCTGCCATTCAGTAGCAGAAACCCCTCCCAGCCTCCTGCACCCACGTCCCATGGGCCAGTGCTGAGGAACCCTAGACCCATCCAGCAGGCAGAGAGAGGCATGGGCTGGCTGAGGTCCTGGCACTGGAGGGTAGCACTGCCTTCTTGTAGCAGGGGCACTCGGGCAGCAGAGATGGGCACAGACAGCACTGGGCCAAGCCCCAAACACCCCTGGCACTCTGCAGCCCAAGGCTGTCCTGAGCCCCAGCCTGCAGGGAGCACACTGCATGGCATCCTGACTCCCCCCACCCAGGGGCGCATGCTGTCCGTCCATCCCCCACCAGCGTGCGGTGGAGGTGGGGCTGGTTGGATTCAGGGCACTCTCTCCTAGGTGCTGTCAGACGAGCACGCCCGCGAGATGTGCCAGCGCTTTGCCGACATGGAATGCAAGCTGGGCGAGATCGACCGGGCCCGGGCCATCTACTCCTACTGCTCACAGATCTGTGACCCCCGGGTAAGGGCCCCGGGCAAACGTGGGCTGGCAGAGCAAGCCTGGCCCTGGGGGTGGGATTGTGCCCTACAGTCTGGTCCCTGACACTACCATCCCCAGGCTTGGTTTCACTGCTACTCTGCCCAGCCAGTTGGGCTTTGGGCCCTGCTAGAGGGGTGAGTTGCCCAGGAGGAGGCTGGGAGACGGACCAGGGCCACCCTCACTCCTGGAGCAGTGGAGGGCTCAACCCTTGACACCCCCACTCCCCCATTGGCACTACAGTGACCCAGGGAGCCCACCCTGCGCCCCCTCCCCCTGGCTATGGTGGGGATGCAGTGGTGCTGGGCCTCCCACAAGCCCAGAACTCAAGTGGGGCCCCCCCACACTGGGGGAGAGTCTTGCAGACCATGGAGCCAGAGGGATGGTGTTTAGGTGGTTTAGTGCCCCAGGGGTGGCCCATCCTCCTGTCCCCATCTCCAGTAACAGCCTGAGCCCTGGGGGAGATGGTCTCTGAGCTGGGTGGAAGTGGTCTGGTAGCAGATACTGGGGTGAGGGGATTGGTAGGCCAGGCCATGGGGATGGAGAAGAGAGGAGAGGGCAGGCCTTGGGGCACAGCAAGGCTCACTCCTGTTGTCCACCCCTATCCCCCTAGACCACAGGCTCCTTCTGGCAGACGTGGAAGGATTTTGAGATCCGGCACGGGAATGAAGACACGATCCGGGAGATGCTGCGCATCAAACGCAGTGTCCAGGCCACCTACAACACCCAGGTCAACTTCATGGCCTCGCAGATGCTCAAAGTCTCCAGCAATGCCACGGGCACCGGTAAGCAACCCCTGCATATGGTGGGAGCCTTGCGGGCACCTGTATCCCCCCCAGAGGGGTCCCTGGCATTCACTCTGCTGTTTGGTTTCAGTGTCAGACCTGGCGCCGGGGCAAAGTGGCATGGACGACATGAAGCTGCTAGAGCAGCGGGCAGAGCAGCTGGCAGCTGAGGCAGAGCGGGACAAACCCCGGGCCAAGGAGAAGATCCTCTTTGTCAGGTCTGTGTGCATAGGGCAGCTTGTGGTGACTACACATGCCATCACGCATCTGGGCAGCCAGCCCTACTGCATGCTGGGACTCAGCTCCGCTGCCTTATAGCCAGCAATGGCTCTGATGTGCCCCTTGCCCAGGGCCTAGTGTGCCAGTGCAGCCCTGGGCTGAGAGCTTCTCACCAGCTGAGCCCGTAACCCTCAACCCCCCTTGCTGCTTGGCGCTGCCCGGGGCTGGCACCCCCGGCACAGCCAGCCATAGCCCCCCGCACACTGTGGGGGAGCCTGTCCTAGGCCTAAAGTCATGTGGGGAGCTGTGGATGGTTGGGGGTGGGGACAGTGGGGGCCTAAGACTGTTTCTGGAGCAGCTGGTGTAGGGAGGCCTCCCTGGTGCCCAGCCCCTTCCTCACTCCCTCTCCCCCGGTATGTTGGCAGGAGCGATGCGTCACGCAGTGAGCTGGCCGCACTCTCCAGGCAGGCGAACCCTGACGAGATCGACATTGAGGAGGAGGAGGAAGAGGGGGATGAGAGTGAGGAGAATGAGCCTGATGGTAAGGAGGGGTGCACAGCTGTGGCTGGGGGAGGGGCCTAGTGTAGCTGGATACGTCCTGCCCCTCAAGCTGAGGATGGGAGATGGGCAGGGTCTGGCTCCTGGCCATAGGTGGGTGCCCCTGGGTGCTGGCTCACCACTGACCCACCCTTCCCTTCTCCCTGCAGAGGTGCAGCTGGAGCAGCAGTGTGTCCCCTCAGCTGTGTTCGGGGGGCTGAAGACCGACTGAGCTGGAACTGGGGGCAGCCAGTGGGCATCATGGATCCTGCTCCCCTCCTGGAGTGTAGGCAGAGGGGTCTGGACTTGGAGATTCCTGGGCCTGTGCTGGCCTGGAGCTGCTCCCCGTCCCCCACCCCGGGGCACACTGCTGCCCGAGTTCTGGGCTCCCTGGCTCCTAGCAGGGAGGGGGTGGGGTAGGGCAGGGCAGGGCTGCCCTCTGCTGTGCAGGGAGAGGACCCTGCTCAGGGCCATTGGCAGGAGCGTGTGGAGCCAGCCTGCCCACCCCTCCCCCATGAAGCACTTTGGGAGCCAGGTTTGTTAAGTGAGGAGGGAGCAGGCAGAGCCCCTGGGGCTGGACCCTGCTGTAGTAGCTGGGGCTAATCTGCCCCCTCCATCTGGTCTCCACCAGCTCGTGAGTGGGGTAAACGCTGTGCTTGGTGCTCTTCCCCCACTGCTGCCATGGCTGAGGCATAGGCAGCCACCACCGCGCCCCACCCCCCAGGACTGTTGTGTCTGAGGCAGGGTGTCTTACTATAAAGGTTTCTTTTTTTAACCCCAGCTGGGCTCTCAGTGCTCAGGGAGTGGGGCAGGGGCTTGGGAACAGCTCTCGGAAGTCGTTGTCTCTCCTCCTCCTCCCCACCTCCCTGCTGGGCAGGGACATGGTGACAGTTCACCCTGGTCATGGACTCCAGCAACTCAAGCCAGCAGGACCAAAGCCTGGGCTTGCCATGGGGGAGGCCTACCTCTCCCCCCCTTGCACTATGCTATTCTAGGGCAGGGCTGGGGAAGAGGGACCTTGTTCTGGCCAGGCCCTCAATGCCAGAGGGATGATGTGAGGTGGGGGGTTGGAGCTGAGCAGGGGCAGCTTTAGGGTTAAACATGCTGGTCAGACACCAGTTCTGCCCCCCAGCTAATACAGGGGTGGGGTTATGACAGCAGTTCTTGCTGCCAAGTGAGGGGGGGTGTAGAGTCACTGCAGCCCAGGAGAACACCCTCCAACCACCCACACTTTCCATATGCAACCCTTGGCCCAGGCTCTGAGCACCAGCAAGGGCTTGGCCTGCAGCATGTGGGAGTGGTTTGTTTTTCCATCATAAAACCACAAGGAAAATTTTTCTGTGTAGAATCCAACTGAAACCAGAGGCTGCCCCTGGGAGTCCTGATCCCAGAGCCCCTGCTCTGACCACCCTGCCTCACCCTTCCCCAAGCTGGGGCTAGACCCCAGGCTTCTTGACACCCAGCCCTACTGGAGCCCAGTTCTCCTGTGCTGCTGCTGCTCTTCTGTTGAGGAACCAGGCAGAGACAAAAGCTCCTTTAAGTTACTTTATTAAGTGACAGGGTGAGGGCCCTGCCAGCTCACTACAGCATTACTCAGGTCCCCATTCCCCCCCCCCACCGGGAGCCAGCAGGCCCTGCCCCCTTCACCCAGCCCTGGGGGCCAACAGCCAGTAATTGGTGCCAGGGGGCTGTCACCTGACCAGGCCCAGCTGCCCTTCCCTCTGCTCCAGCCAGCCCCCTAGAAAGGAGCAGGCCCCTCCTAGCTGGGCACAGCCACTCAGGAAGTGACAGGGCTGGCAGGACAGCCCCAACCAGGGGCAGGGGCACAGACAGCAGCTACCTGGGCTTGTAAGGGGGGGGGAGGGGGGAGTCATGGGCACTGGGAGTCCTGCTCCCTGGGGCAGCTGCAGGTGGGCTCAGGCCAGGTCCCCTTCCCCCCAGTGCTGAGGCAGTGCCCATGGTGCCCAGTCCTGTGCCCACCACCCTTCCTACAAGGGGGAAAATTCAACACATCATTCAATTGTGGCAGAAGCTCAGAAGATACAAAATAGACAAGACATGAAGACAGACACCCCCCAGCTCATCCCAGTCTGCTTATCAAATGCAACTCACTATATACAAATCATTGCAAAATCATTTAAATAGCTCAATCTCTGTATAGTTATGTATAATATACACAGCCCAGGGGCTGAGCCACACCTCATGGAGGGAGGGGGAGAGAGATGGCCCTGGGATGCAGTCTGACATTCAGATGGCTAGGAGGCCAGAGAGCAGAGGAGCCAGCCTAGAGGCACGTAGCCCCTCCCCTCAGCATAGGGTGGGGGTAGGGCCAGGCCTTACCAAGTCAGTTCTTCCCCCCATGCCCTTTGACCCCATAGTTTTAGTGTATTTGGCAGTTCCCAGGATAAGCCCCTTCCCCTCTCTTGCTGGGCCCTGCCTGGGAGCACAGCCAGGGCCCAGGGGTCCTGCGGCAGCAGCTATGTGAAGGGCTAGCTCAGCTCAGAGGCCAGGTGAGGTTATTTAGGGGTGCCTGGCTTCTTGGGGGTGCCTGGCTTCTTGGTCTGCCAGAGGTGGCCCTGGATGGTGATGGCATCAACGTTCATAGACATGGTCTTGGCAGGGATCTGGGTGAAGCGCTTGCGGTCCGAGTTGTACTTGTAGATGCCCTCGATCATGGCCTGGCTGATGGTGCGGGGACCGTAGCCTGTCAAGCGCGTCAGCTCCTCCGTCTCCCCGGCTGGTGTGTAGAGCGCCCGGAACTGGCAGCTGGAGTCTCGGAACAGGATCAGGAAGTGATGGGCCTTGCTCTTCTCCATCTCCTGGGGGGCAGGGGAGGGATTAGAGACCAGAGAAGCCCTCAGCCCTACAACACAAGGCCCCCCTCCCCATTCACCCCCCAGCTGGGCCACCTCTTGAGCTGAAAGATGTACCCAGTCACCTCCCGCTCCGGGATCGGGGAACAAGGGGTTCCCACCCACTCACCTCCAGGATCTTGTTCTTGTGGGGCTCGTTGACGCGGCCGGCCAGGCAACAGTGGGACAGCGCATTGTGGATGATGTGCTTGTTGGACTTGGCGCTTGGTTCTTTATACAGCTTGGGCCCTGCCAGGGAGAGTTGGTTAGAGCTAGATCCAGTGACCGAGCAACTGCCCCACCAGGCCTTGCCCCCAGGGAAACTCCCACTGGGTCCTAGCCAGCCAACAGACCAGCCCAGGCAGTTCTAAATCAATGTCTGTGAGGATGGAGGTGGCCACTAGGTGTGTCTTCAGCTGTGTACTCAGGGCTAAGGCAGGTGAGAGGTTGGGTGGGGACAGGGGGGTCTCAGACATTGTGACAAAGTGGAAACATTTTTTAATGAATCCTCTGTGCCTCAGTTTCCCCTGTATTTTGCATTGGGGGGAGGACTGTTCACTCTTAGGGCAGGCTAAGAGACAGGTCAGAGTGGCACTGAGCCGCTGAGCACAGACCCCAGCTCAAAAACAAAGGGGTGGGCGGGGGAGCATTGGCTCCCACCTAGGAGCTGAGCAAGGAGGTGAGACAGACAGACAAAGTCTGAATAGTGGGGCTTGGCCAGGCTCAGGGCTTTACCCATCATTGCTCTGGGCTGGCCTAAGGGCTTCCCAGGTGCCTAAATAAACCCAACTGTTCTGACAACACTGGGTGAGTGGCCCTGTCACCCGGGCTGAGGGGCTTCAGGCCCTGCAGAGTGGACGGGCCTCTACCAGGGACTGGCTCAGCTGGACTCGTTGGGCAGGGCTCACGGGGTGAAGCCCAGTGGTTCAGTCTCAGGAGGTGGGGAGGCTGTGTGGCCTGTCCTGGAGGAAGAGAGACCTGTTGGGGGTCTGGCACAGCAAAGGGCTTCCTCCCAGAGATGTCCCCAGCTGGGGCCCTGGCCACTGACGGATGGAAGTAGGAGCAGTGGAGGGAAGGGGTCTCGCCCATTTACTTGGGGATGGAGGCTGGAGAGGAGGCAGTGAGGGGAGTGGGGTGGAGGCAGGGATCTTACTCCTGTACTCTGGATGGAGACAGGGTGGTGGGGAAAGGCAAAGGTGGGGGATGCAGGGTGGGGAGGTGGCAGATCTCACCCATGTACTTGGGGCTGGAGGAGCAGTGGAAATGGGGGGAGGCAAGACAGGGAGGGATAGGTCAGTGGTTTGAGCATTGGCCTGCTAACCCAGGGTTGTGAGTTCAATCCTTGAGGGGGCCACTTAGGGATTGGTCCTGCTTTGAGCAAGGGGTTGGACTAGATGATTTCCTGAGGTCTCTTCCAACCCTGATATTCTATGAATCTGGGTACTCAGGCACAGAGGAGGGAGAGGGCAGGATGGTGGCGGTGGGTCTCACCTGTGTACTCTGGGCTGGAGGAAGGGCAGCAGGGGAAGTAGGGCGGGCAGAGGGGTGTCTCATCCCTGTACTCTAGGACAGAGGGGGAGGCAGGGTAGGAGGGTCTCACCTGTGTACTCAGGCACAGAGGCAGGCGACGAGGCAGTAGATGCATTCTCCCAGTCCCGCTCACGGCTCTGGCTGCCCAGAAAACGGCTAGGGGACATCAGGCCCGAGGGGGAGGCAGCTCTGTGGGGCAGGGGGACAGTTAGAGGTGGGGCAGGAGTTCCAATGCAGGGGCCAGTTAGACTCACCCTCCAGCTCCCTGGGAGTCACCCCCCAAACCTTCCAGCTCTATCACTGCCACTCCACCCTCACACCCCCAAGAAAGGAGGAAGGACTCCAGGGATAGCCCCAGGCCAGCCCCCCCCGCCCCGCATGGGGCCTTCTCTGCTACTGGGAGCCATGCTGCTTTCTCCCCTTGCTTCAGGCCCCTGGGAGGGGCAAGTACACACACACATTCTCTCTCTCTCTAAAGTGGCAGAATCCAGGGTGGGCAGGCAGGTGGGGCGCAAGTAGAAGCACAGGGGGTTACTTGCCCAGCGCTCTCACCTGGAGGGTCTCTTGATAGTCAGCGAGTTCCCAGGCTCGTTGGCCACAGTGGACAGGGACAGGGTTGACTGGGAGTACACTTTGCTGAGTCTGGATCCTAGGGGCAGAGAGCTCAGTCAGACAGCGCCCAAAACATCCCCCAGCCCCCCAAAGAGACACTTCCCTGCCCAAGTCAAGTCAAACTCAACTCCTGGGCTCCCCAGGTCCTGGAGTAGGGGGTTCAGCTGCATGGGACAGCTGGGCAAGGGGTGGCCCCCCCAAGAACCCACCTCCCCCTAGCCCCACTGTCCATGAACCACCCTCTCCCCCCAGCCGTACCAAGGAGCCCCTTGACCGGGCTGCGGGCCAGGGCCGAGTCATCACAGAACACCGTCTTGGGCCGTCCCTTCTTGAGGGCGCGCACCGTGGTTGGCTTCTGCCGCAGCACCTTGTCCAGGTCCTCCATGAGCTTCAGCTGGTGGCGTCGCTGGTACTCCTGGCGTGTGAAGTCACCGCGCCGTGGGCTTGCTTCCTCCTCCAGCCGTGGGCGCTCCTCTGCCTGCAGCCTGGCACAGGGAGTATGGCCATCAGGGGCTGGGCTCTGCCCCAAAGCCCCCTAGCCAGCTGTGCTGCAGGACTCCCTGCACCACCCCAGTGCTGCTCACACCAGCCCCCCACACACACACACACCTGGGTGCCTGCAGACCTGGGCTCCACCCCACTGTGGCCCAGTCTCCCCCCGCCCAGGCACCACCCTGATGCTGCTCAGTCATGCACTTCCCCGGGTGTCACCCTGGCACCTGCCTCCATCCACTTGAGCACCACCTGACATGGACTCCTTCCCTGACACTGCCCCTTGACTCCCCCACAGCCACCTGGCTGCCTCCTCCTTCTGCTCCTTCTCAGCCTCCAGCCACTGCTTCCGCTGCCGCGCCTCCTCGTTGCGCCGCTGCTGGCGCTCCAACAGGCTGGCCCGTTTCTGGGCCATCTCGTCCTCTGGCTTCTCGTCATCCTGGGCAGGAACAGAGCTAGTGAGCAAGGAGGCCGGGGTCTGCAGGTAACAGTGATGGGTGGTATGTGGGCACACAGCAGCCCCTGGGACAGCAGGCACCAGGCACAGAGGGTTACACTGGACAAGGGGGGCTGCCACAGCTCCAGGGAGGGTGGGCACATCTCCATGAAGCCAGAACAAGCCTGTAGCAAATCCTGGGTATCCCAACACCTCCACCCACTCGCCAGCTCCACTGGCCTCAGCATAAGCCCCAGGGGCCCCAGAAAGCCACACAGCTGAGGACAGGGCCTAGCTATCCTAGCCCATGACCCTGCTGCTTCTGAGGGAGGGGCAGGAAGCCACCCTGCTCAGGGGCAAATACTGACCATCCAGGCCTGTAACAGCAATGGTGTTACCCAGACCAATATCTAAAGCTCAGAGCCAGCTAAGTTCCTGCCCTGGACACTATCCTGAGGCAAGGAGTTCCCCAGGGGAATGTGTCATTTCCTAGGCAGCCCTACAGCTAGGCTCATGAGAGCTGGATGGCAGCATGAGGCCCAAGTCCCCTTGCTGCTTTCAGGTCAGTTAACCCCCTGCAGTGCCCCAGCATGTGGGAGTTAAGCAAAAAAGACAATAGCTAGATCCAGCTCCAAAGATTCTGAGGTGCTCAAGTCCCATGGACCCTACACCCCCATCCCTCCACAATGAGTTCCAGGCAATAGTCTAGGGGTTCTCAGCCAGGGGGTCGGGAGCTGTCAAGCCTCCACCTCAAACCCCGCTTTGCCTCCAGTATTTATAATGGCGTTAAATATATTTTTAAAAGTGTTTATACTTGACAAGGGGGTGGGGGGGAGGTCTTACTCAGAGGCTTGCTATGTGAAAGGGGTCACCAGTACAAAAGTTCGAGAACCACTGCAATAGTCTCATTGTGGCAGAATCCAAAGGGTTAACTATACAGCTGAGCTAACATCCCATAGCACTGCCCCCACATGGCCCACTGGGACAGGAGCAACCCTCAGCCCAGCCCAGCCCAGCCCAGCCCAGCTGCAGCCTGCCAAGACACCAGCCAGTCAATGCCACAGCACCAGCGGGGCAGGACTGCATCCCAGCCAGCTCCCTGCTGCAGACCCTGGGGGAGGCAGGCAGCCAAGAACCGTACCCCCAGGATTTCCCTACAGGAAGGAGCTGGCTGTGACTCAAGGGAGCCCAGGGGGAGGGGGAGGGAACCCCACAGGAGCCTGAAGCAGCAAGTCTCCTGGTGCTGGGGACAGCATCCCTAGAGGGGAGAGGCCCCATGGGCCATTCCTGACACAGAGCCAGCCACAGCCCTGCCCTGGGGCCGGATCAGAGCAGTAGGGAGCAGGGCAGACTGACCTGGGAATGGCATCTCGTTTTACTGGGACCGTCTGCATGGGGGATGGGAGAGCAGGGGGTGACTTGACTTGAGGGGCGATACCTGGGCCTGTAACCTGAGTCGGGAGGGGGATGGGGCCAGGTAACACCTTTGCCCAGAAACCTGAACAAAGGCGGGGGGGGGGGGGAGAGAGTGGAAGGAAACAGCTGCAGGGGAGTTTCAGTTTGAAGCTGGCTGGAAAAATTGAGGGAAGCCCCCAGGGTTGGAGTCTAAGATCCCTGCTCCACAGAGGGACCTGGCTGAGGGGTCCTGGTTGTACCTACAAGCCCTACCTGGGACTGTGTTCCTGTCGTCTAATAAACCTTCGGTTCTCCTGGCTGGCTGAGAGGCATGGTGAATGGCAGGAAAAGGGGGGGTGCAGGACCCTAACTCCCCCCCACACTGTGACAGCCCCCTAGAGGGGAAAGGCCCTGTGTCCCATTCCCTGCTCCCCTCTCCCCAGAAAGGAGCACTCCCAACCCAGGGGCTTCTGTGCCAGGATGGCAGGTTGTGGCTGAGACAGGCTCAGTGCTGTCCTGAGTGGCTCCAGCAGGCAGCACAGATGGGCCATGGGAGGGGGATGTGTGGCTCTGTCCCAAGTGGCCTGGCTCTCACCTTGAAGAAGAATCCCAGGCCGGCTCGTGGCTCCATGTCCATCACCTCAGTCAGTGACTCCTCCAGCGAGTCGTCCCCGTCACCCTCCTCAGTCTGGAGGCTGGACAGCGGGATCTCAATGAGACTGCTCCGCCGCTCGCCCGGTGAGGACACATCACTGGTGCCGTCCCCAGACACCCGAGCGCTGCCCACCCCGCCCTGTGGCACCACGGAGGCCACAGGGCGCAGGTTGCCCTGGGTCTCCAGCTCAGGGGACTCAAGTGGCTGCTCCGGCCCAGCTACCTCCTCTGAGAAGTGGATGGAGGAACGGGTCTGCATGGGTACCTGGCTGGGCGAGAACTTGCGCAGGTGGGGCAGGGTGTCCACATTGTGGGGGGGCGTCAGCACCCGCGTCAGGGGAGGCAGCTTCAGCTCCACAGGCCGGGCATGTTTGGGACTCTTGGGGGGTGTGGGTGCAGCCTTCTTGGGGGCTGGCTGGGGTGAGCGGGGCGCGGCAGGGACGGGGGGCTTACGGGAGGGGGAAGGCGAGGGCGAAGAGGACGAGAGCTCCACAGAGCGGGGTGGCACAAATTCCCGGCTGGCCCGTGGGGTGGGACCCTTGGGGGCCGGGATGACCCAGGCCTGGCTGGGCTTCTTCTCCTGGAGCAGGCGCTGCTGCTGCTGGCTCAGGCGGTGCATGTCCAGCTGCAGGGAGCTCAGCGCCGTGTTCAGCTTGGCCACAGCCCGGTTGTAATCGCCCAGGTTCTCATCCAGTGGGGCCCCCTTGATCTCTGGCGAGAATGTCACCTGCTTCTCTGGGCGGCCCTGGCCTGGCCCTTCCTCCTCAGCCTGCACTTGCAGGCTGCCCCCCTCCTCTGCCTCCAGCCGGGCCAGCCTCTCCTCCAGCGACAGCTTGGCCTCCCCCCCCTCCTCCTCCTCCTCCTCCTCTCCCCCATCCCTGCGTTTGAGCTGCAGGAAGGCGCTCTTGCCCAGACGCTGGCGGTGCTTGGCAAAGATGGCCTCAATGCGCTTCTTCTGCGCCTCAATGGCACGCCGCTTCTCCTCCAGCCGGGCACCCAGCTGGCTCATCTCGGAGCTCAGGGCAGGGCTGCGGCCAGGGCTGTCCTCGGGGGGCACGGCGCCTGCCTCCAAGCTCTCACCGGTGCTCTTCTGCAAGGTTTTGCCCTCGGGGGGCACCAGCTTCTTCTTGCGCTCAGCGAAGCTGGTCATGCGCACGCCAGCACCCGAGGATCCTGCGCTGTCGGGCTGGGAGCTCAGCGAGCTCAGGCCCGAGGAGGTGTCATCCTTGGTGCCAGGCAGGTGGGCAGGGTCCTCAGCATCCGAGTCCAAGCTGCCATTACCTGGGGGGGTGGGGGCCTCGGCACGCCCGTTGGGAGACCCACTGTGGAAGCGGTAGACAGCCAGTGCTGGTGTGGGCTCTGGCGCCTGGGTGGGCTTGGTTGGCTCTGGCAAATGCAGGTAGAAGCCATCAGCCGCCCCCTCAGGGTGCAGGCGCTCACTGCTGTGGATGATCTGCAGGGCCTCCTCAATGGTGGGCAGGTCAGGGTACCCGTCCGCCAGCCCATTCTCCACAGGGGGGCCCTCGCGCTCCACAACCCCCTTGGCAGATAGCGCCACCTTGTGCACTGTCCGGTGTGGTGCCACCAGCCCATTGGGGGCCTCGTCCTTGGCCAGCCGCTGGGCAGCATCCTCAGGGAGGGGACCAGGGGAGCGGGCCAAGCGGGTGGGCACAGGTGCCAGGCTGTCTGAGCTGATGGAACGCAGCATGCCCACGGGGTTCCCCATCACGATGTCCACGTCACTGTCCAGCCCAAAAGGGATGCTAAATGACACAGCCTGCGACAGCGGATGGCTGCAGGGAAAGGAGGGGTGAGGGGCTGGCCAGAGACTGGCCCTGCCCCCGAGAAAGGGATGGGACCCACCCCACCCCACCCCACCCCACCCCAGAGTTGGAACAGGCCCCACACAGAGCACAGATGACTGCGAGGACAGCAGGGGGCCAGGGGCTGGCTATGGAGAGACAAGCCATGCCCACAGAAAGGGATACCCCTCCAGGCCCCTGCACAGAGCTGGGGGTGGAATGGGCTGAGCTGTGAGAAGGCCCTGCCTCCCATATCCCCATTCCCACCCCTATCCCTAGCATAGAAAAAAAGTGTGGGCAGGGGAGGAGAAAGGTTGTGGAGAGAGGGTTAGGGCCCAACACCCAGCAGCTCCTGGCCCAGCCCCCATACCTGAGATGCTCACTACCCACTCAGCCCCTTCCTGCCTCACCTCAGCTGTTTCTTGCTCCAGGATTTGCCAAATCCGCCCTCCACATGGGACATTGAGGTAGAGTGGTGCATGGAACCTGGGGCACAGAGCTATGGTCACACACAACCCCCCAGACAGCCTGGAGCCCCCAAGCCCCTCGGACCTCACACCAGCCCCCCTCCTGCAACAGCCCAGAGAACCCCAACCCTTGGAACCCTGCCCTCTCAGATGGCCTACAGCCCCCAACCCAAAACCATCTAGGGACCTCACAGAATGGCTCATCCCAACATCTTGGGACCCCAGCCTGCCAGCTCTCCAGGATTATTCAGATCCATCCACCCCAGAACTATCCACCCCCACCCCAGAAACCCCACAGATCCACCTCATGTCCCCCATTGAATAAGCCAGAGCTGTCCCCAGCCCCCTCCAGGATGGTCTGGGGCAAGGACTGAGTGTATAGGGACCTGGGCTGGGAGCATTACAATGCCCCTCTCTATGCCCCTATGTGCCCGGGGCAGTGCAGAGGCCCAGATGCCAACTCAAGGGGTTCAGGGCCAGATCAAGCTGGGTGGGCCTTGGAGGTCCCCCATTTTTCCCCTATGGGGGCTCTGGAGCTCCTAGCTGGGGACCCTCACAGATGTCAGGCATTGGTCAGGGGAGTGTACCTCCAGCTAAGGTCAGACCAGGCCTGAACCCCACACAGCCCCAGCAATAGCTGGAGCCTTCCCCGACCCCCAGGGCTGGTGCAAGGATATTTTGCACCTTAGGCAAAACTTTTACCTTGCGCCCCCCAGAGCATCACTTATTACAAACTTTCAAAAATGAATACAGTGGAGTCACATCTTATGCAGAGGTTAGGTTCTAAGGTCAGCGCATAAGAGGAAAATCACGTATAGTGAAAGTTACCATAAAGCACAGTACACACAGTATACACTAGAACAGAGGTTCTCAACTTACGGCACATGAGCAGATTTTTTTTTAAATGGCAGGCTGCGGGTTCCAGTGAACGGACCCCCAGGCCAGCGGACAGAACCCTGGATGAACACTCAGAAGCCCAGACCGGTCACCCAAGCCGGCAGGAGGCTGAGCAGAGCTGCCGGCGTCGGGTCCCAGCCGCCGGCCCACTCAGCCCGCTGCTGGCTGAGTGAACGGAATCCCAGGCTGGCAGCGGGCTCAGCAACAGCTGGGACCCGCAGCCTGCCATTAAAAAAACGGGGGGGCGGGGGGGGGGGCTCACGTGCCACCTTTGGCATGCATGCTGTAGGTTGAGGACCCCTGTTCTAGTGTATACTGTACTTTATGGTAATTTTCACTATATCTGATTTTCCTCTTACTCGCTGACCTTAGAAGCTAAACCCCCATGTAAGATCTGACTCCACTGTAGTGTAAAAAAAATTGGGGGGCACTGCTTTTTGGCACCCCCAAATCATGGTGCCCTAGGCAGTCGCCTAGTTCGCCAAGTGGTTACCCTGGCCCTGCTGACCCCATCCCCCATGGAGGGCACGGCATCTCACCTAGCGAGCCTCTGAGCGGGGACTGCGGCTGCCCGCCTGGCAGGAGTGGGTGTAGGAAGCTGAACACCGGGGAACCACTGCAAGAGAGACCGCACATGAGGCTGGAGCACATTAGATCACACCTGAGCCCACAGGTGCCAGCTCAGCACCACCTGGCCCCAGAGGAGACATCTGAGCAGTAACCCATAGGCACCCTATGCCAGCCCACCAGCAGGCTCCTAGCTTTGGGTGTACCCCACTGCTGGGGATGTTGTCACACTCAGGGATCCACCAGGAGCAGCTCTGCCTGGGTCGCAGCATGGCAGGGGTAGTGATTTGGGGCAGAAGCCAGCCAGGCTCAGATTGGATTTTACAAACTAATTTCATTCAAGTTCTGCCCTTCCTTCCTGGCAGGAAGTTAACTAAATGAAGCTCTGGTCAGGATGGCAGGGAGAACCGTGATTCATAAGCCAGGACTCCTGGGTCCTATCCCTAGCTCCTGGAATGGAGTAGGGGCTACTGGTTAGAGCAGCAACAGGGAGCCTGGACTCCTGGGTTCTAGCCCGGCTCCTGGAATGGCGTGAGGGCTAGTGGTTAGCGCAGGAGCGGGGAGTCAGGATTCCTGGGTTCTATCCCCAGCTCTGAGAGGGCTCTGCCAGGAACTCCCACAGCTGTTTTGAGCCAATATCCTGTTCTGCAGAAACCCAGGTTGAGGAAAAAATGAAAACCCACTTAATTTAAAAAATAGATATATATAAAATTGTTGTGGGGGGGAGAAGAGGGTGTTCTCTTTTGGGGGAGGGGCAGCCCAGTTTCACATCCTCACGGAACGTTTCTCTTCCTGAGTGGAGGAGGAAATTGCCCCCCCCCAATCAATCCCTCCCCACTTTCTTCCTCCTCAATCACGATACACGTGCTGCCCCCAGAGAGGGGGACAAACCAATGGCTGCAGGGGTCCACCTAGTGGGTCAGAGTTGATCCTGCCCAGGCACTATTTAAGCTGCCAGGCGAATCATGGCATCAGTACGAGCCCAGCCAGAACCTGGAAAACAGAATCCCAGCAGGTAGGTGCTGCAGAGACTCCAGCCCCCCAGCACAGCCCAGAGGAACCTCCTGAGCTCCAAGAGGATGAAGAGAGGTCAGGCTCCACAATACCCCCCCCCCCCCGAGACCCACCAGCTTTATGGAAGAGTCATCAAGAGCTCAGCAGGAGGGAATGACCCAGTGCTACCAGTCCAGTCAGACTGGAGTGACCTGGCGAGACCACCCCCCGACTGCCGCACTGGGGCCAGCACTGATGCCAGGAGAGAGCACCCCCCTGCAATGCCCCCTTAGTGCTGCACTGAGGGCCAGCACTGACTGCCAGGGAGAGTGCCACCTGGCCCCTCAACTCACCAGCTCCTAGGTACCACAGTAAGACCTACCCACCATGGCAGGCTGCAGGAGTGCCAAGACTCACCTGTTGCTGTTCGCACTGCTGGCGTCTTGGGGAGTCGCTCATTGCAGGAGGATCTGGAAGGCAGGCAGGGAGCAGAGTCTCTGCCCCCCCCCAGCCACTCCTGAGGGATGGGCATGGCCAGCATCCACCAGGCCATGCTGCCAGCCCCACAACCCTGACCTGAACAGTAGCCAAGGTCCTTCAAAGGGCTTTGCCAACACAGGCCCTTTGTTCTGGGGCTGGGCTGAGCCAGCTCCAGCATGCTCCACTCCCACTCCTCCCACTGCCCCGACCTTGGGCACGGGAGCAGCAGCCACAGCCAGGGCAAGGTGGCTAGAAGCGGGGAGTCCCCATGGCTGGGGGATGCAATGAACCCACCACACCTCCAGGAGCAGTCAGTCAGCATGACATCCTATGCTAGACCCCAGGCACGGCCAGATATCTGCCCCTTTCAGACAGGAGCTCCCCAGCCCCGCTGTACCCAACTGTGACCAGGGGGGTCTTAGTGCCAGACCAAAGAGGAGGGATTAGAGGCAGCTTTGCCCCATTCTCTCTCAGGGTGATGTCTGGAGGAGACGAGAAATCATCCCCCAGACTTTAGCCTGGCCCAGCACGGGACTGCCAGGGCCCCTGGTACCTTTGAGTCCCCACAGCTCCTTCGGGCGCACAAAGTCGGCTTGAGCAACCTCGAAGCACGGAAGAGCTCAGCCAGGAAACACTCCAAATGTTGATCTGCAGGGGAGGCAGAACAGCTGCTCATGTGCTCCGAAGAGGCCAAAGCAATGAGACACCTCCGTCCTCCCGCCCAGGCACCTCTAGCCAAGAGAGAGAGGATGGACTCTCCATTCCACACCCCTCCCCGGGGGTGTGCAGACCAAGAGGAGCAGGGGCCCCTCCGCAAGACCAAGGCGCCCGTGAGCACAGCAAGGACTCTAGGGCTGGGACACCAGGCCCAGCCTAGAGCGGGCCCTTTGTGCGCCAGTCTGCACAGCCCCAATTAGAGCAGCTGGAGGCACCAGCCAAGGGCCTCATTAGGACCAAGCCAGGCTATTCCGCCAGGCTGCCTAATCTGCACCCTTCTGCCTCAGTGGAGCAAGGGCGCTGGCTGGGGGGCCTGCAGTCACAGAGAGCTGGGCAGAGCCCCCCCCCTAGAACTCCGGAGCCAAGAACTTTATGGTTATGTTTTAACTTGGCCCCAAAGGAGGGGTGTCCTGCAGGTGAGTCCAGGCCAGCCACCTCACTCCATGCAAGTACCCATGGCTCCCTCAGTGAGCTCTGTCCCCCTGCCCCCGCCAAAAAGGCAGGACTCCCACCCAAGCTCCTCACCAGCTGGGCTGGATGACTCCTTCCCACCACACCACCACCCAGACAAGTCTCCCTTGCACAGGGCACCGCCCACATGCTGGGGGCACCTTGGGCTCAGGCCTCCCCAACCCCAATTCCTTAACCCCACTCACCCTCAGCACTGGGGGCACATACAGCAGGTCCTCCAGTGCCAGGGGCGCAGCCACCCAGGTACTTAGTGCAGAATTCCTGGATCACTGCAGGTTGTAGAGGCTGTCGGCCACGGACCATGGTCTCCTTCAGGCACACGTCTGCAGCACCCGAGTCCCCCCGAGGGAGTGGGGCATGAGTGCTGCCCAGGGACTGCCCCCTGTGTGTGTGTGTGTGTGTGTGTGTGTGTGTGTGTGTGTTGCACCTTCCCTGCCCCAACTGCTGCCCCCTTCCATATTGCATCTTCCCTGCCCCAACTGCTGCCCCTTTCCCAGCCCCAGGGACCTTCCCCCTCCCCCTCCCAGCCTCAGGGATTTCCCCACTCAGCCCCAGGGACTGCTCCACCCAGCCAGCACAGCCCCCAGGCTACCAACCCATCACTGCCTGGCACCCCATCCTTAGTCCCACCCCACATTTGAACTCACCCTCCAGACGCACCACATCAGGGCAGTAATAGTGAATGGTGGCAGCGATGGCACCCCCATTGGCCAAGTCCTTCATGCCCATGATGGGTGTGAAGCAGGGCGTCTGTTTGGGCAGGACCTTGTCCTTCCGGTACCGGATCTGCCCAGAGCAGAGAGAGAGAGGGAGATGAACAGCTGGAGGGTGGCCCCCCCATGGGGGTGGGGACTGCAAAGCCAGTGGCATTGCAGGCTCCTCTGCTCTACCTGCCACCCTCTCAGGTCAGGGGCCCTCAACTGCCTAGTGACCCTGCCCCCTCCCATCACTCCAGCTGTCCCCAGCATGCTGGCTACAGAATCCCTATTCTCCCAGCCCCCACCCCCACCGGTTTCTATGGCTTAGCTGATCACTAGTGCCCCCATTCACACCCAGCCTTGGGTTCCCTCTTCCAGGTGTCTTCTCTCCTGTGCCCCCAGCACCCCACTGAGAAAGGCCCACTCATCCCAACACGGCTCCCCCTCCCATATGGGGCACCAGGAAAAGGCTTTGTGCTAGGAGGGATCAGGCTCCCTCAGGGCAGGCGGGCTGTGGCTGGGGTTCCAAGGGGCAGAGCAGCCAGGATGAGCTGTGACCTGGGGATGCCACACTCCACGCCCCCTGCAGCACACAGGACACAGCACCCCCTGCCCACCATGGGGAGGAAGGAGTTTGGGGGCAGCTCAAAACAATAGCCCTCCCCCTGCCCCTCAGTCTAGGGCTGCCCTACTGCCCCACAGGCCTGGCACGGAGAAAGGAAAGCAGGAAAGACAAGCTGGGGGCCCCCGCTCTGGACCAGGCCCCCCTGCACTGAGAGGCCCCAGCTGGGTGAACAGGACACCCCTTCCCGTCCTGCCCTGAGGTCACGGCAACACACGCCACTCGAGCACAGGAGACGAGACAACAGCCAGCATCCCGGTGCAGGGCCGGGCACACAGAGCCAAGCAGGGCAGCAGCGTGCAACTACAGCAGGGGTGGGGACCAGCCAGACAGACAGACGGCCAGCAGGCCAGACAGACAGCCTCGCAAAGGCATGAAAAAAGGGGGACAAAAAGAAGTTATGGGATGGCCTGTTATTCCTGCTGCAATGAGCCCCTGGCAGGGACTGGGAGGGAGTGCTCCCCCACCCCAAAAAATATTGCTTGGGGAATCCCTGTCCCCTCCAACACACCACAGCCCAGATGCTGCAGGACCCCAACAGAAGGGGTCAGAGACACTATCAGAATGGGGGAGGAGGCAGTCTGGTCCAGGAGCCACCAATTGCTCCATTACAGCCTAGCAGTCCCACAGGCCTGTGAACCAGACTCCCCCACCTCCCTGACATAGGCTGGGGGTGCCAATCCATCCTGTGCTGCTCCCTTGCAATGGCATCCCCGCTGGTGGAAAGCAGAGTCCATGGGGCTTACAGTTCCCTTAGCAGGGGTGGCGACGGACACTTCAGCTAAACACAGGGCTGCCTGTCCCCAGCTTGGGGCAGCTCCTCCGGGGGTGTCAATCACCTGGGCCACCCCATAGCTAACCCAAGGAGTGGGGGGAAGGGGGCACAGTGGTGTGTATGCCGGCACAGTGAATCAAACCTGGGACCTTCGGAACTAGGAGGGACTCCCCTGGCAAGACGCACCCTCCTGGCCACTGGGTGGGCTGCGGCCACTAGATGGCACCATGACGCTAGGCCTGGGCAAACACTCTATCGCTCCCCAGGGGCAGCCTTTCGGGGGCAAACCTGCCTTGTCACATGTAATAGTCTATGCTTCTATTGTACCCTCCAAAATCAGGGGGGAGTGACACAGTGGAGCACAGACCTATGAAAAGCCTGGGGGAAGCAAACCAAGGTCTGGGGGAGCTTCCCCCATTGCCCCATAGCAAGTGATGCCCCAGTCATTCATGCCAACCCATCAGGCCCAGAGGCCACTGCACTTTGAAACCTTTCAGCATGGGCAGGGCCTGCTGCTGCGGGGAGATGGGCTGGGGGCAGGGGCATTGCAGGAGGAATAACCAGCCCCCCGGGCAGGGGATGGAACAGAACAAAAATAAGCTCAGTGGTTGCAGCAGGCACGCAGCAGCGGGCACAGGCACTGAGTGATACATTACCACAGGAGGTTTACTCCCCGACTCCTTCAAACAAAAAGCGATGGCATGCTGGATGCAACAGCAAAGGAAAGAGAAAGCCTTGTCAATGCGGGGGCCCAGCAGCTGCCAGAGAGAGCGCCACAGGGAGGGAGCTGCTGCCTAACCAGGCCTGTGGGGGGCGCCACTCTACAGCCCTTCCCTCTGGGACACTGCCTTCTGAGCCTGCCCCAGGGTGGCCCTCTCTTAATATGCAGCAGGGGTCCCTGCAAAGATGCTTCCCTACAGCCCAACTAGACTATGGGGCACCCCTCAAACCCAATTCTAACCTGCCCTGGGGGTGGGCACCCTCCTGCTTGCAGCCTGGACCCCAGAGCACTAGGGGCCCTAACCCCTGGAGGGGGATAAGAGCAAGAAAAGGGGGGGGGGGAGGGAATGTGTCATGTGACCAGCATGCTGCTTTCGATTGGCTGTCTGACTCCCCTACTCCTGGGTCTCTTAGCTCATTACTGAACTCAACTGTCCCCAGTGCAGCCACAGGGTCCGTTTTGGGGGGTCACAGGCTGGACAGTCCTATGTACCCTTACCTGACCCGCCCCCCACATGGATCCTGAACCTGGCAAGACCCAGACAATGCCCCTCCCTTCCCAGCCACCAGAAGGGGATTCACCCCCAGCCCTGGTCAGCAGGGCAGATGCCACAGACCTGTGTGTAAAAAGCTAAGAGACTGAAGAAGGGGGTACACGGGGGGTGGAAGTTGTGAGCAAAGGATGCTGGGATGCATTGATCACCATCTGCTGGCCTCTAGTGATGGGCACCTCCCATCACTTCCCAGCAGAAATCCCCCACAATGGGGTCTGAGAGGGCATCTTCTGGTCTGAGCCCAGCAGACTCACCACCCAAGAGAGCCCCACCAAGATCACTGAGGATGCTGCCTTCCACCCCCAAGGGACAGGATGGCATCCAGGGGACCCAGCCTCCCCTCCCTGCCATGAGCCAAGCCCAGGGGTGGAGAAGGAATGGCTTCCCCACAGCAGGCACCCTCCCACAATGCCCTAGTCCACCCCCCATTCCAGAGTAGGAACTTCCCTCAGTGCTGAGGCCCCTCCTCGTCACTCCTCACAGGGGCTCTCCCCCACACAGTGCCCTGGGGCCTGCCCCTCTCCACCACCACCCACACAGGGGCCACCCTTCCCACAGTGCCCTGGGGCTACACACACCCCACAGTACGCTAGTGCCTCTCCCTACCTCTCCTCCCACCCCCCACAGGGGCCATCCTTCCCAGTGTCCTGGGGCCTGCCACCTCCCTCTCCTCTCCCCTCCCTGGGGCCATCCTTCCCACAGTGCTCTGGGGTCTCTCCTCACACTCCCATGGGGGCCATCCTTCCCACAGTGCTCTGGGGCCCCAGCATCCTTTGCTTGGGGCGGGGGGGTCTCTTGGCATGCAGACCTACAGCCAGCAGCACTGGCAGGACATGGCCCTGGCCACCAGAGTTGGCACAGGGGAGGGGAGAGTAAATAAGCCACCCACTTACAGGAACCAGTTTCCAGTACCACCTGGTGGGACACTGATGCGGAGGAAGGAGAAAGGCCACAGGAAGGAGGAGAGAGAGACGCAGAAGAGAAGAGTCACACAGCGAACCTCCATGGGCAGCCACGCAGGGGTCACGCCAGCTGCCCCAGGGCAGCCCTGCAGCAGGGGAGGGCAGACTGCATGCCCAGCGCAGGGGTAGGGGAGCTCCCGTCCCTGAGTGCAGGAGGGGTGCATAGAAATGCCCCCACACCTCTGCTCACCCCCAGGCATGGAGCCACCCCTTGCTTACCCACCAGCCACCAGGGCAGCACTGGGAGCCAGGGAGCACTGCCCAGAGGGGGAAGCATGGGGTGGGAGGGAAGCATATGGGGGCAGCAGCTAGCCTGGGATCCATCACCCCCAGGAGGTCAGAACACACAATCCCTCCCACCCCTCAAACACACACAGAGCACAGTCAAGGAGACATCCAGCAGCAGACTCGAGGATGGACAGTGCCCGCCCCTCCCACAACAGGGCAGGAGAGGGCAGGTGTCCCTTGGTCCATGGCTTCTGGGGACCAGCCACAGCCCCTCCCTGAAGGAGTTAATGCCACCAAGCCCCAGGAATACCCCATGGCCCCACCACACCACCCGCCATGGTGCAGTGGCCCTGCTCACTCACCCTGCTTTGAGCTAGAGGGCCCCACACAAACCCCCTCATTCCCCCATAGGAAGACCTCAGCACAGTGCTAGACTGACCCACCTTGGGGCCGCTTGCTGGGGACTGGCCCTGACCCTCTGTGCCAGGCACTGGCTGCTGTGAGCCCTCACGCTCTGTGCTCTCCTGCAGCTTGCGGTTCACCTGTGGGGGATAGAGACAGGTTAGTCTATGCTGAGGCAGGGAGAGCCCCTGCCTGGAGAGAGCCCCTCCCCCGATGATGCAGGAAGAGGGCAGCTCAACAGGGGCTTGAGGGCCAGAGGCCAGAGTCTCTAGGGTGGCAGGAGACCACCCCCTGTGTCAGATGGGGGCTCCCACTCACAGCAGTGTCCAGGGAACAAGCATCTCAAAGCTAGAGGGCACCAGGGGCCATGGCTCCCCCCACAGTTCCCCTAGCATCCCACCATCATACCGTGTCCACCCAGCAGAGCAGCTTCTGCTCCCAGGAGCCAGCGCCAAGGTCGGTGCCAGGGGGGGCACTCAGTGAGTGGGTGGATTCCACAGCAAAGGCTATCATCAGGGAGTCAATCACTGCCAGGTGTGCACCCTGCAGGGAGAATGGACTATCAGACACTGCCTCATCACCAGCCCGCCCATGCTACCCTGGGCCAGAGACCCTGCCCCAGCTCCCCATGGAGAGACAGGACTGTCAGACACATCCTCGCCTGCCATGGATCCCAACCCCATCACCCAGTCCCGAGAGCGCCCTCTCTGCCAATCCCACACCTGGGCCCAACCCAGAGATTCTCACACACACACACACAAGCCCCAACCCAGAGCCCCCTCTCCCATCATCAACCCTATACCCCAGACACCCCTCACCCTCCACTGAAGACATCCTGCAGGGAGAAAAAACCATCAGACACAACACTCACCGGATACTCCTCCCAACACACACCCCTGCCAACCCTGTGCCTTGGCACAACCTAGAGACCCCCACAGGCCCTGGACTTTAGCAGCCTCACCCCCCTCAACTCCATGGCCTTGCCCAGCCCAGAGACCCCACCCCCTCAAAGAGCCACTGCCAATCCCACACCAGCCAAGACACCCTCATCCCCGTGACCCCAAACAACCTGATGCTCACCTCTCCCATGGGCACAAGACCCCCTGATTTACACGTGCCTGGGGCACCTTGGGCAGGGGCAAAGAGGGTTTTGGATGAGCACAAGAGGTACACTCCCCCCAACCATCACAGAAGCAGCCCTTGGCCCCAACACTGGTACACCGCAGGCTCAGCTTGGCCAGCAAGTCGTTAGCACAGACCCTTGGTATTTGAACAGGCCCTACACCAGGCCCATTGCTAGCCACAAGGCCTCCACTCTCACAGCTAGGGCAGCCCCCAAAGTTCACCCCATAGGCACTGCCCACAGTCAGAGGGCAGGACATATACCCCAGCTCAAAGAGGGAAGCAAACAGAAATACTCTAAGAGCCAGAGGGACGGAGCCCCATATTCTCTTCCCCCCTCCACTGGGGCCAAGACCAGGGCTTGGAGCAGCCAAGGATGCCCACAACCACAGGCCTCAAGGTGCCTGCAGAGGGGCTGGGGGCCTCTGACAAGTCAGCACCAAGAGTCAGGCAGGCTTAAGAGAGGAGAGCGAGAGGTTTAATGGCCCCAAGCCAGCTGGGTCCACACAGATACTAGAGCTCCAGGGCATTGCTGCTGGGCCCAGTCCAGACATGGACCTCACTGCCGGGGCAGGGCCTGCGGGTAACCCATGCCATGGTGGTACCAGGCCCGTTGACCTTAGGATGCAGGGCCTGGCACGACAACAAGCTTACATACCTTGGGGAAGGCAATGGCAGCTCTGAGGGAGCAAGGTCCAATGGTTACAGCAAGAGACTGGCACCAGGATGCCTGGGTTCCATTCCCAGCTCTTAGAGGAGTAGGGTACAGTGGTTTGAGCAAGGGAGTCAAGACTGGGTTCTGCCCCTGACTGGCTGTGTCCCTTCAGGCAAACCCCTTCAGCCTCTGTGCCTCAGTTTCCCCCTCAACTAGTGACTCTTCCCCCTCCCCAGGAGGGCAACACTCCCAGCCCCCGACTAGGCGAGACTCCCACTGGGCCCCCTCAGAGTGGAGGCAGCTTCCTCATAACCTGGCAGGGACTGACCAAGACATGCATCCACCCTACCCCTCATTGGAGCACAGGGAGCCTGGGGGTATATTCTCAGGAGCTGATGGTGAAAGCAGAGCCTGAGAGGGGAAGGGCAGGGCTGAGGGCAACAGGGCTCCCCAGCACCATGGCAGCTGTTGGATGAGCCAGCTGGAGCCATTAATATGAACCTGTAAGAGTGAGGGGAGGGAGGGCAGGACTGGGCTGACAGGGTCCCAGGGTTCATGCCAGTGCCACAGACCTCAGGTAGAGGAAACCATGTGTCCCAGGAGCAGGGTCCCAGCCCCCTCTCCTCTGCAGACAAGGGTAATAGGATCCTCCCACAAGCCAATTATCCCTGCACAGATCCCCTGGCATCCCATCGTGGCTAATGTTTAACCCGATTAGCGCAGCTCCGACCCTGGTACCAGAGCTCCCAGCTCCCCCACGGCCACAGCCTGTGAGGGATCCGGCTGGCTGTTGCCTAACACAGCAGCTCGTCAATCATTAACACAAGCCCATCCCCCATAGGCCAGGGCACGGGCACCAGCCTGGGTGTGACAGAGCCCACATCATGCCTAGCGACTCCAGTGTGCACTGGGCTCCCCTATTTCTACCTGGACAGATAGTATGGCCCTCATCCCCCACCCAGGGGGGTGTGGATCCCAGACACAAGGGGCAGCTCAGGTCAGGCTCCCTGGAGAACTGTGCCAGATGGAGCCTGCCCAGAAACCCCTTGTTGGGGGAAGAATCCCATTAGCCAGGCCTGGGCTGGGCAGGGGCAAATTGGGGGTGTTATGCCAGTATCGCCTAAGGAGCTGCTGAGGGCAGAACTACGGAGCGTGGAAAAGGCAGTGGAGGACACAAGGAGCACTCGCCTTCCTGAAGAAGGCAGCCCAAGAAGGGTTTCTTGTGTGTAGGCTGGGGGGTTAGGCTCTCAGTCTTCCCTGGCCTAGATGGACCTAGACAGACCAGGGGAGTGGGAAGAAGGGACTTTTGTGACAGGGATTTGGGTAGACTGACTGGAGGAAACACCAGCTGGATATTAGAGATCAGCCCCAGTTAGCCTGCAGAACTGCCTGCCACTGGATCTCAAGGGGTGTCAGAGAAAGAGCCAGATGTTTTCTATGAGTAGTGGGACAGTGGCAGCTCCATTAGCTGGGGCAGATGCTCACAAAGGTCAAACCATTACACCCACTTGAGGCAGCTCCAGCCCCAACCTCCAGCTGAGTCCCCAACAGGGAGAGAATTTCCTCCCATGCAAGATGAAAGAGCCCCCTGCCAGTAAGAGGTCTGTAACTGGCCAGCATCAGCCACCAGGGACCAGGCCAGATGCATGATTGCTGTGGCAGAGGTGGAAAGTCTGTGCTAGAAGGACACTCTGATCAGCCCTCACAGCCAGGGCCACCGGGCCGATGCCCTCTCTAACCTAGGCTATGCAGTGCATGGGGAACGACAGACCACTGCAGTCTCGCTGGGCAGACTGGCCCCCCCAGCCCTGTGGGATTTAGGGATGGAGATTACAGCGCCATGGCAGCAGGGGCCTGGCAAGGCTCCTGTGAGGATGGGGATCAGGTACTGCTCTGACAGCGATGGGGAACCAGACCAGGGTGCAGGGCCCTGGGGCAGCCTGGCCAGCTGGCACAGCAGCTGGGATTGGAGGGAGTCATTCTCCCTTCCCACAGCCACAGAGCCTAAGCCAGGCAGGACTTGGACACTCATGGCAGGTTCATGCCCTGATAGTACCCCTAGATGCTGGGCTAGACAGCTGGGACCCTTAATCCCCATTGTCTGCTCCCCTTCAGCACAGAGGAGAAGCCAAAAAGGGCCCAGTGTCCCCCCAGCTCATACTCCAGGTCTCCCAGGCTGTCCATCCCCATCTGCAGGGCTGCAGGTCCCAGAGCCAGCTCCCTGGGGCATCAGGCCTCGAGACAGGCACAGGGAGCCCAGGACTCGGTGCCACCACTGAGTGCTACCCACACCCTCCAGGGCAGCACAGCTACCAAGGCACCCTGCTGGGGGCACACAAGAGAGCCCACCAAATGGCTGTGATTCCCTCCCCCGCCTCCACCCAGAGCTGTTTGTGGTCCAGAGAACTGGGTTGTGCCCTCGCTGTGCCCTGCATGGATGCACTCCCAGGACTCTGAACCAGCCATGGCTCTCAATATATAGCACACGCACCCCACTCCCAGCCTGAGCCAGAGGCTTACAGCCCAATCACCAGGGCAGCATTAATAGCAATCCAAGCACAGCTCAGCCACACCAACAGCTGGGCCCTTACCCACCCCACACAGGCAGGTTTATAATCTCCAGGCTACAGGAGCAGACCCCCTGCCACCAAGATCACCCCTGGATTTAAGCAGGCTGGTGAGACCCTCGCCCCCTCCCCCGCAGCCTGTGGGACTTATCCAGCCCAGACAACAGCTGCTCCCAGCAGAGCTGACCTGACTTCCCAGAGCCCCCGGCTAGTGTCACCTTGGGGCCCCCAGTCAGGAGCCCTGTGCTCATAGGCCCACCCCCACACACCAGAGATCACCCACGAATAGCAAGCCCCCCTTCCAGACAGCATTAACCTCACACTGGACACCAGCCCCCTCTGCCTTTTACACCTGGACACCCAGCAACCTGGCCCAGCCTGAGGAGGGAAGGGGGCCCCTCTGGGTTTGAAAGTCCTGCCCAGCGCACACAGCTGGCAGGCCCCCAGCTCAGCACCTAGCCTGCAGATTGCCCCCCTTCCCTCCCCCAATGGTGGTTCAGGTGCCAGCCAGGATCCCAGCTCATAAAGGCCCCACCCTGACACCAATGTACTTCCCAGGCCTGTGCCAAGTGCCTGCAGGGAGAGGCGGCAGACAAGATGGGCGGGGGGGCAGACCTGCCCAATCCAGGGTGCCTGCTTCCTCCCCACAAAAAATGCATCAACCTCCCCCAGTACTAGGCTCCATAAGAAGCCTACTCTAGGGGGCACCACAGCTCCCACTCCCTGCCCTGGCAGCATCTGCCCCGTCCACCTTCCAACGCTGAGCCTGGGCCCCAAGCACCCTCCTACCCTCGGCCAGCCAAGGCCCCACTGGGTACCTCCCACAACCATGCACTGTCCTGGTTATCCAAGCACGTGGCACCACAAGACATCCTGCAGCAGAGGCTCCCTCTCCACAATACAAAGAAAGATCCCTGGACAGGACATACCCGCACACAGGCAGACACCCCAGAGGCAAGGGGCAGTCTGGAAGCTCTTCCCCCACCCCACCCCAAGCTGTTTGGAGGACCCTAGGCAGACACCTCCCCTAATCAATGCACTGGAACATGCACCCTGAAGCAGTCACCAGACGGTTGCTCCACCTGGCCTTACCATCTTGATGGGTTTCTGGCGCAGGTCGGCCTCCTTGACGGCCTTGTCCTGGTAGATGGGGGCCAGGCCACGGCGCCCCAGCAGCACCAGCAGGGCAGCATTGTCCTTGGGCGCGGGCACGGTCACATCGTCAGGGGGCAGCACCTGGCGGCAGGCCCGGCAGTAAATGTCTGAGGAGAGCAGCAGGCGCGTCACGGGGGGCTTGATGTGCTCCTGCTCGTACTGGTCTGTGTAGAAGGGGTCACGCAGCTCCTCTGGCACATTCTCTGCAAGAAGAACGGGGTAAGGAGCTG
Source organism: Chelonoidis abingdonii (assembly GCF_003597395.2). Classification (NCBI taxonomy): domain Eukaryota; kingdom Metazoa; phylum Chordata; order Testudines; family Testudinidae; genus Chelonoidis; species Chelonoidis abingdonii. Next base: position 18,645,250 of record NC_133794.1, on the reverse strand, counting down.
CTGAGGGGGCCCTCACTCACCCAGAATTCCCCACAGATCTCCCATGGCTCCCCATTCGCCCAGAACACCTCACTAACTATCCCACAACAGCCCCTAACAGCTCCCCATGTCCTAAACAGTCCACCCCATTCATAGACTCTTGAATCCCCATGACCACCTCCCCGCTGCCTCCCAATTCCCTGGCCCCCTTTCCCTTCACAGCCCCACTCTGAGCCCCCCACTCACCAAGCCCCAAAACTCCCCCTGTGATACATTCCCCCTATAGGGACTCTGGAGAAGGAACAGATTTTCCCAGTCAGTCAGTGCTGGAGAAGGGGACCCCCAGCCCCTGTGGGGCCCCAGAGCAGCAAGCCTGGCCCCCACCCTGATTCCCAGTTCCCAGACAGGAGCTGGCCCCCCTTCCACGTGGCGCCTGTACAGACATGTCCTGGAGTATGAGAAGCAGGGGCCGCCACGTCTTCCCAGGGGCCATGGCCCTGCTGCCTCCCTCGCCCAGAGCTGCCAGGGCATCATGCGGAGGCGGAGGGAACCCTGTCGGCTCCAAGGCATGGGGAGGGGTGGGCAGGTGCATCAGGATGAGGGGGGTCACTCTCAGGGGCAGGAGGGGCATAGCAGCCAGCATGAGACAGAGCACAGGGGGATGATCCCCACTCTCGCCACCCCCTCCAGAGCGCACCCACACCCCAGCCAGCCTCTCCAGCAGCAGGGAACCCCAGGACAACCACGGTCTTTGGCTTCCCCTCAAAAAGCAGCCAGGAGAGGCTGCAGACAGACAGCCCAGCTTCCCCCTACCGCCCCCCATGTCCATGGCCTGGCAAGGGCCCTGTCCCTGGCCAGCCCCCACCCCCTACCACTGCCCATGGACTGGTGAGGATAGCCAGGCACTCAGTGGCTCTGGGGTAGCTGGCTAGCCCATGGCCCAGCTTGGGTTTGTGCTGGGACCTCACAAACATGGCCTCTTGGGCTTGGAGCTGGAACAGGGAGGGTCCCAGCTATGACCCATGCAGGTTCCTTCACTCCCTGGCCCTAGGGGATCCCTGCACTTGCACCTGGGAGCCCAGAACCTTACCAGCCCTCTCTGCCCCCTCATCCCAATCCCTCAGAGAGCAGTGCTGACAGGACCAGCCAGAGCTCAGAGCCTCTCACCCAGCCGCTTCCCCTCCATAACTCTCCTCCCCACCCCTCACAGCTCCAGACTCTCCATATCTCATCCCCTGTGCAATAGTCATTGACCTCTTCCCCTCCATTAACCCCTGCAGTGCCAGCCCACCCCCACCCCCATGTAGTTGACTCCTGTGCTGTGGCAGGGAAGAAGGGTGGTTCACTAACCAGAGACCTCATAGCTACACAAGACCTCCCTAGCATCACCTGCCTCCCCAACACGGCCTCCAACCTCTCTCAGTGCACTGCATCCGAGCACAGAGATGACGCGATGCGGCAGGCTGGCTGAGATGGAACCCACTCCGCACCCTGCCAGACTGGATCCCTGCCACCCAACTACAGGAGAATCCCCACTAGCACTGCAGGGGCACTGACACCACTGGGCTGCTCCAGCCCTCCCACTGCCAGCCCAGTCACTGCCCCAGTCACCACGAGGGGGGCTCCACCAAAACAGACAGGCTCGCCTGGGATCCAGTGACAGGCAGCGAGCTCTCCGAGGAGGGGCTGCGACCCACTTCCCCGCACTGGCCCAGCCTCCCACTCTGCTCCTGGGTGGGAGCGGGCGGGGGGCAGAGGGGGAGCAGGCAGTGTTCTGTACTGCTACCCCCCAGACATGAGTTCAACTCGAACACTTCCATGTGCTACCATCTTGGATCTCAGTATGGTGGGCCACGAGGGAGCTAAGAGCTCCCAGCCATTGCTGGGGGGTGGCTGGAGGCACCAATTCCAGAGTCTAGTGCCACCCCATCCCCAACAGCAGGACCGAGCCAGTACCCCTAGCCCAGAGGGCAGGAAGAAGCAGCAGCCAGTCACCTTCCTAGGAGGCCCCACAGCTGCTAGGAACAATCCCTTTGCACCAGCCTGATCTGGGGCACTTTGGGGTGCCCCCCCTTGCTGGCCATGGAGCTGGTACAACGCCCCCCTCCCATGCAGCACTCAGGGATTAATCTTTGCCATGACGACACATGCTTCTGCCTGGAACCCCTATCCATCCTGCCATGGGCATCCCCAGTGAAGGCACCACCTGGCTCTCCCACACCATGAGTTCCCCCCTCAAAGAGATGGGGTGCCAGGATGCTCACACACCTCCTGCAACATAATCCCCAGGCAGGAGCCATTAAGGTGGAAGGGAAACCGGCCAGGCCAGCTGCTCCTGGCCCAGCCCCAGCAGACTTGTTTGTGACATCCTACAGCCCCACACTGGGAACTTGCAGGACAGATCCTGGAGCCAGGAGAACTTACCTGGGGGTACAGTTTCCAGGGAGGCAGCACTACAAGCCCCATCCCCTTCTGGGAGGGCTGCTGGCTGGAGAGCAGCAGGGAGGGGGCTCACTCACCCCAGGCTCACCAAGGTGCGGAGGGAATTCATCCAGAACAGATCCATTGGGATTAATGGAACCTGGTGCAGAGGTCACTGTGCCAGCCCGCCGCCACAGACGGATACTGGGGCAGGGGGATCACGGCTGGGCACAGAAACACCAGGCCCATATTAGGGGGAATGGGATTGATCAATAACCCAGATAGCGCCACAGCTCCCACCAGCTTCAGCAATAGGGCAGCCTGGGAGCCAGGACTCCTGGGTTCCACTGCCAGCTCTGGGAGGGGAGTGGGATCTAATGGGTTAGAGCAGGGGAGCTGAGTGTGAGGACTCCTGGGTTCTCTCCCTGGCTCTGCCCCACTTACTGCTAATGACCCCGACATTTATGTCCAAGGTAACATAAGGGGGGCAGGGGGCACACACCCCTTACAGTCCCTTCTCCTGCCCACACAAAGGGGCAGGAAGAGATGGGCCCTCTTGATGCTGTTTTCTATGCAGAAAACATGAGATTTGCGCACCAGCTCCCACACCACCACGTGCATGCACACACACGGGGGAGACGGACATTCCTGAGCAGGGATAGTGCCCCCCACCCCCAGGGAACAGGTGGAGCAGCCCACAAAGCTGAGTCAGAATCACCTGACGACAGAGTCCCTGCTGCACACAGGACTTGCAGCTCCAGCACGGAGACACCACACCCCCTGTGGCACCATGCCCATGACACCCGCCTGCCCCTCCAGCACCCGACGCTGGGAACAGCCAGATCCCAGGACGGGGTGGGGGTGAGTGTGGGTGCAGTCACCCCAGCCCCCCAGGCATTGTTACGTGGCCCCAGTTTAGCACATCACACGCCCCACAGCAGTATCTCTGCTCTGGAGCAAAAAGGAACTGTGTACAGGACTGACAGGAGGAAGGAGCAGACTGGATTAAGGGGCCCTGGCTTGGATAGTGGGGGGTTGCAGGGCTCAGACACTGGTTCCCAAGCAGCTCCTGATGTTTGAGATTGGCAGAGCCCAGCTCAGGGGGGCAGAGTGGTGAAGGGCAGCCTCTGGGGAAGAACAGGCCTGGAACAACCACAGCAACATGCCCTGACACACGGCCCCCGGGACCCCGCTGAGGCTGGGTGCAAAGGGAGGATGAGTGGCAGGAATCAACACAAAGGGCCTCTGACAGAGCTGGGGGGCTGGAGTGCGCAGCCCTGCTCCTGCCCCTTGGGGTGACTGGCCAGTAGTTCCCTATACTGACCTTCACGGGAATCCACTAGCTGCAGAGCTCCAGTAACAGCCCCCAAGAGATTAGTGTGGAGCTGCCAACAGCAGGAAAGACACAAGGGTCCAATCCTGGGGAGTCAGGACTCCTGAGTTCTCTGGGAGCCCTGCCCCCTGCCACAGGGAGTGGAGGAAGGTCCCAAACAGCTGGGCAGCTGCCACATCCCACCCCAGAGGCAGCTGCCTCCCTTTACCAGGAGCCCCATGCTGGTGCTACCAGCCCTGGCGATGCAAGTCAGTGGGCTAATCCCACCCCGCTGCCTGAGCCGCTTATCTGGGAAAGGCTGTGAGGAGAACGCGGCAGTGCTGGGTGGGCGCCAGGCCTCCCTTGCCCCCAGGGAGCCTGCCCGGCTTTATCTTGGATAAGCACAGCTGGGAGGCAGCCCCTCCCCCAGCCTGCCAGGCGTACAGAGGGGAGCCACGCACATTCAGCTGCCCAGAGGTGGGAGCCAGGGAACTAGGCTGGGTACTGCCTTCACCCCACACAGAGCACTCCCAGCACCCCAAACACCCGCTCTCTGCTGCGGGACCAGGGGGTGTGGGCAGAACTGCTCTGAGCAGCAGGAGGGAATCTTGGTGTGGATGTGGGTGTAACAGTCTCCAAGGCCCCAACTCCTCTCAGACACCAACCCAGGGCACACTAGCCTCATCTGCAGAGTCCCCAGGCTGGGCTAGCCTGCAGTGGAAGCTGGGACCAGGGCACAGTGCCACCCGGCATCCTGGAGACCATGAGGCAGGGACACAGTCCCCAGTGTGTGCCCAAAGCTGGACCCAGCCCCTGGGGCCTGCTGTCAGGGATCCTTGCAGAGCGTCCACCAGGCTCCCACAGCTGGAGGAGGCTGATAGGCTCCAAGGCCAGAAAGGACCACTGTGACCATCCAGTCCCACCTCCCGGATAGCCCGCCTGGCTCATTCCCCCACAGGCTAGAGCAGGATGGAAAGAGAAAGTGCCAGTCTTGCTGTAGCAGCCGGGCAGCGACAGAGAATCCCCCACACCCTGGGGAGCTGGTCCCTCCCTGGTAAAAAACATGCACCTTATTCCCAGGCTGAACTTGTCCCACTTCAGCCTGGCTCAGGGCAGGCCTTTGTTTGCTAGAAGGATGAGCCCCTCAGCCAACAGCTGTTCCCCGCATAAGAACTCAGACTGGGATCAAGTCACCCACCTTAACCTTCTCATTGTTTAACTAGATTGAACTCCTAGAGTCTATCACCACTGGGCACCCCCCTGAGGGTCCCCGCACATGGGGCAGGAGGCACTGGCACAAGCAGACACACACAGACTTGTCTTCCCCGCCCTCCCTCTGGCTCACCCTAGCTGCCAAAGCACTGGGACCTGCAGCCACTGCCGCACCATATCTACATCACCAAATACGAGCCCACGCTGTGCACGCCACCAGGCAGAGGTGCACAGGACATGAAGGCCCCTGCACGCACCTTCCCAGCAACTCAGGGCCAGCCCCTGGCCATGTCCTGGAGATGGCAGCCCATGTTCCTACTCCAGAGGTGCCAATGCCTCATGTGCAGCCAGGCCCACAGAAAGGCCCCAATCCTGGGGCCTATGAGCATTGCTGCCAAGGGGGATTCTTGACCTACATGTTGCCAGGGAAGGGCACAGACCGTACTGCATCCCATGCCCAGCTGCTGGCCTAGTCACTCATAGGGCACGCCAGTGGCAGGGAGACTCACACAGCACCTGCACCCAGGACCTGCCACCAGCTTCATGGTGGGAACACTTGCACACTCATCCAATCAGGCAATGGGAATGCTATTGTGTGACTTTCCCAACCAATCAGCCAACACCGTTTCAGCAGCGTGCACAGCCAGGGGCCCCAAACGCAAGCACAGACAGGACTGGCTGGTAACGTGGGACCAAGCAGGATGGGCACAGCACAGCCTCCATGCCCCAGCCAGGAAAGCAGCAGCCTCCCACAGGACACCAGCAGCCCCTTTCATTCCCCCTAGCACCCAAGAGGCCCCTATCCCACCACACCCACCATCATCAGGCCAGTCCTTGGGTGCTGAAATGGGGATAATGGTAACTGACTGGGAGACCAGCAAAGAGGGGGTGTTTAGATACATGCCTAACTCCCAGCCCCCCACTCTAACCCACTAGACAAAGCCGGAACACCTCCCAGCACAGCTTCCCCATTAGATGTCAGCTTCTCTGCCCCACAGGAGGCATGTGCAGGTGCCTGAGGAACCCGGCATGAGACTGGGGGCCTGCACAGGTGCACATGATGTGAGACATGCAGCCACTTGGCAGGAGCCAGGCTTGAAACTCAGCTCCAAGGGAGGGGCCTGGCCCCTGGAGACAACGGGTCCCAACACGCCATGCCACCTGATGGCTGAGGGCCAGGTGCAGCAGGGCCTGCTGGGCCCTGTAGTCCATGCAGCACATGAGTGTCTGGAACGATGTTAGATGAGGTAAGAAAGGGGCACATCCCTCCTGACTCCAGTGTATCAGGGCATCAGCTGAGCCTCAGTGACAGGGGAGGGGATCAGGAAGGAAATCTCCCAAGCTGGGGTGGGCTGGCACAGTCCAGACATGGGCCTGGGAAAGGAGAAGGCACTCCCTACCCCCACCTCCCAGCAGGGCCTGCTCAGAGCTGGGAGCTCAGGCTGCAGGAACCAGCAGGCTGTGCTAGGAGTGGGGGCAGCAGCTGGGAACCAAGAACTGGAGGTGGCCCCAGCAAACAGGAGGTGTGGGCAACCAGAGGCAGAGGGCACAGTGGCTGTGGAGGCCCAGGGGTTAAAGCAGCACCAGGACTAGCTGAGAGCTGTTGCACATGGCTGACCAGCCAGGATTAGAGAAAAATATAGGCAGAGTGGCTCTCCATTCCTCCACCCGCCCACAACGAGGTCATTGCCAAGAAGCCGGCACCCTGCACCCCTCGAGACCCCGACTCCCAAGAGCCAGCAGCCTGGGACAGGGAATTGCTGGGAGACGAGGCTGACAGAGCCTGTCTACACTAGGCAAGGAGAAGCTGCAACAAGCCACTCCACAGCCTGCACAGCTGCCCCCAGTGGGGTCCCAGACCAGCTCCAAATAAGGGGACTGCCCATCCCTAATGGGGCAAGACAGTCTTGTTCATTTCAAGTTTTGGCCTTCGGCTAAATGACTCTTGGACAGCATTTGTCCCAGATTCCCTGTGGAGCCACTCTGCACCTGCCTGATGCTCAGGGGCAACGCCAGCCTCTTCCTGATGGGGTGAAGGACCTGAGGTGGGTTTTTGTCCCCCATTGCCATGAGGCCCTACCCCCTGTTCTTCCTCTTCCCACCAGAGGCCCCGTTCTTGGCTTCTGGCCTGGCCAGAGTTGGGCAGTAGTAAGAGCCACTTAGGAAGTCTGGGCCACTCTGGGGAGCCCCAGACCCTGCATCTGGGGAAGGTGGGGAGGGACATGGGCCCACCGTGGGTCCAGAGCCTCCCTGGTAGAGAAGGGCAGCACTTCCCATTGGGGAGGTACCCTGAAGCCCTGCTCTCCATTGGAGATCTAGGATCCCAGAATGAACTGCTGCAGCCATTGCCAGGGCCCTGGGACATCACAAGTGAATGAAGGACCATCAGGATTTCCTGTACAGCACAGGCCAGAGGCCCCAAGCTAATTCCTAGAGCAGAGCTTTTAGAAAAAACTCCAATCTTCACCTAAAAACTAGTCAGTGATGGAGAATCCACCACAACCCTCTGTAAACTGTGCCAACAGCTAGTTACTCACACCATTAAAAACGTACACCTTACCTCCACCCTCAATGCGTCTAGCTTTAACTTCCACTTATTGGATTGGGTTAGACCTTTGTCTGCAAGGCTGAAGAGCCCAGTATTAAATCGTTTTGCCCATGTAGATTCTCATAGACTAATCAAATCACCCCTTAACCTTCTCTTTGTTAAGCTGAATGGAGTGACAGACTCAAAGAGCTCAGTCTAACGCAGCTTTCTAATCATTCTCGTGGCTCTTCTCTGACCCCTCTCCAATTTACCAACATCCGTTTTCAATTGTGGACACCAGAGCTGGACACAGGATTCCAGCAGCTGTCACACCAGTGCCAAACGAAGGTAAAATAACCTCTCAGCTCCTACTCAAGATTCCCGTTTATGTATCGCAGGATCACATTAGCCTTTCGGGCCACAGCATCACACTGGGGGCTCCTGTTCAGCAGATAATTCACCACGACCCCCAGACACTGCTTCCCAGAGCCCCTATCCTGTAAGTCTGGCCTACGCAATCTGTCCCTAGGTGCCTACGTTTACATTTCACCAAATTAAAAGGCAGATTTTCTGTGCGCGCCCAGTTTACAAAGCAATCCAGATCACTGTCTTTATTGATGAGTAGCAGCCCCAGGGTGAGGGAGTCAGGGGCTACCTCTCCCTCACCACAGCCCTTCTCCAGGTTGGGCAAGGCAGAGACAGCAAAGGGTCAGCAGACCCCAGCCATAGACACCATGCTGCAGTAGCCATAGGGGTGGTGGGAGCTTTCCCCCACTGGCCTCTGTCCCTTTGCACTGAGAAGGTACTCAGAAGCCCCTGTTCCCACCCCCAAAGGAGGCAGACAAGGTAGGGAAGGGGGATGTGGGTTACAGAGATACTCACCTCCATTGTCAGTGCCCCAAATGGACTGGCCCATGCCACAGTCTCCCTGCACCCCACCCCCATCACCCCCCTCCCTCTAGCATGTGCTAGACTCTCCCTCAGCACAGCTCTCTAGAGCGGCTCAGCAGGAACTCCCCCACCACGGACAGTGTGGGGGGGGGCAGAGGGGGTACAACAGGTATCAAGGGATGCAGCTGGATTAGGCAGTCCAAGGGTCAGTGTGATCGGGGGCAGACTGGCTCTGGGGTGGGACATGCGCACATACCCAGGCTCCCCACCATGGCAATCCCAGCCTGCCCAGATCGTAGCTGAAACTGGCTTGCTTCCCTTCCCAGCCTTCCCACCACAGGAATTCAGCAGCCAGGAGTCCCCGCCCCTGCCCAAATCACCAGGTTTGAACATGGCGTTGGAGCAGCTGGGCCAGGATCCTGTCAGGACTCGTCAACACAGGCAGCAACACCAGCACCAGACATCAACATGTCAACGAACTTGTGTTCCAGGCCTGGTACCTGCAGGCCCCGCTGTCCCCACCCCAACAAGGGACTTCTGGGATGCAGACAGGGTCTTGCAATGCCCATGACATCTCTGAACAGCCACCTCGGTGCAGCCAGGGAATCTGCAGGTGCTGATGGGAATCTCCGTAGTTCCAACAGGCAGAAACCCTTGTAGGGGCTACCACTGGAGCCTGGGCCCATTGAGCCATGCTTAATTGAAAGAGTGGTGAGAACAGTTTCGGCCTTTGGGGCACAGTGGTGTCTAGTGGCTCCAGTTTCACACTGGGAGTCAGGATTGCAGGGTTCAATTCCCAGCTCTGCTACTGACCTGCTGAGTAGCTGCCCTCTGTGCCTCAGTTTCCCCTCCACATTTTACTTACTGGGAGCTCTTTGGTGCACAGACTCTCTCTTATTAGGGATCCATGCAGGGCAGCTGGGGGAGGCCATGCAGTAGCTAGCACAACAGCTCTCCCCACACCCCCAGGCAGAACCTGCAGGCACTCCCGTCATACACACCAACAGTGGCTACGAGGGCCTTGCGTACCCACCACCCAGCTCTACTGGTTACACCCAGTCCTGATCTGTAGCACTGATGGGACCTGACTCACTCCACAGCCAGCCCAAAACCCATCCAGGCCTCAGTGCTGGACTGCAGACAGCACTGGGGCACACAGAGCGGGCGCCGTGCGTGTGTTCCCAGCTCAGGTCGGCAGGGCTGCCGGCAGGTGTCAGCATTGCCAGCACTGAAGATAAGCTGCTTTCCCAGCAGGGCCCTGGACTCTGAACCTGGTGCAGCCCCACCAAGGCCACCCTGGCCTGGGTCCAAAGCAGATGACGCAGCCTCCCTGCTTGGGCTGTTTGTGTGTGACACAGAAGGGCAGGGACAGGGGGAACCTGTTCTCAGCTGGGCCCCCTCCCTCGCTTCACGTACAGCACCAGGCTGGCAAACACTGCACCCTGCCCTGACCCTACTGTCATCACCCCTATCCTGCCCCACACCCCGTAACACCCAGCTGGGGCAGAACCTGCCTTCACTTCCTCTGAACTGCTGAGCCTCACCCCAGAGCCAGCTGCATTCTAGGAGCCAGCGAGTAACTCCCGCACAGAGCAGGCCACAGGCCACTAGCTCTTCGTTGTCTCATGGCCTTGGCAGCGCTCACTCCTGGCAGGGAAGGGCCCACACAGGGCACCAGCCCCTAGTCCACAAGCATTCGCCTTGGCTGCAGCTCTGCCTTCAAGCCCTCCCACATTACTTCCAGGTCAGCAGTCTCAGACAAATGTCTCCCCTCCCCCTAGGCTGGCTGCTAATAAGTGGGACTTCCCTCCCTCATCACCAGCTGTGCCTATGACACAGAGCTCTTAGCACCCACCCCAAGGGGGTGACACTGTCCCACTACCAGCCTCTTCTGCCACCCCTCCCATTCCCAGTCACACAGCACTAGGAAGGGAAAGGAATTCCCCCACCAGCCAGCGTGTGGAGGGTGTTTGGGTGGCCCCCACCCCATCCTGTGTGAAACAGAGCTGCTCCCAACCAGACATCTGGGGAGGATCAGAGGCCAGGCAAAGGAAGGATAGCCACAGCTAGCTGAGAGCCGGGGATGTCAGGAGCTCAGGGAAATCGGGCATGGGGAGCAAGGTAGAAGACACTGTTCTGGGGGGCTGAAGGAACAGAGAGCCCCGAATGGGAAGGTTCACTCACCCCTTGCTACCACCACCTAAAACTGATCCCCAGGCCTCCTGGAACATCAGGTCAGACTCAGCTTGGTGCGGGACCCTACAGACAGAGAGGGAGGGAGACTATTGGGTGACTGATCCCAGTCCCATGGTTAGGTCTAGGGCCTCCTCATAGGCCTGGGAGCAGCATGCTGCCCTGCCAAAGGGGCACAGAGGGAGGCAGTGGTGCTGGGTGAGGGCAGGGGAAGCCCAAACACCCTGGATCTAGGAGCCCCCCACACACACATCCAGCACATGAGGCCTAACCCCACTCATGAGATGGGACAATTTGGGTTCTCCATGAAGCTCCCACCCAGAGGGGACCCCTCCACATCTCAGATTCAGTCTCTGGGCCCCACAAGCAATGTCTGGAGTCACTCCTCACTCAGAAGATCTGGCCAGCCCACACTTTGTTGAGCTGCACATCGCAAGGCAGGTGCCAGCACTAGCCAGGTGCCCTGGGCACAGGGACACATCCTGGAAGGCTGCTAAGCCAACTGCCTCCCCATGGGTCCACATCAGCAGCTAGAGCAGGCTACAGAAGCCCCATTGCTGGAGGCAGCGGCCCAGAGCAGTGAGGACAATTCCCTCCCCCTTTGGGCTTTTCCAGCTCCAGCGTCATCACACAGAGATAAAGGTCTGACAGCGACACCTGCCAAGGCCACCAGGCACAGCCGGTATCGCAGCCTGACAGGGCAGGGCGCGGCACCAGCCAGCCGTCCACAGCCCTGGGCGCACAGCAGCAGCAAGCAGAGGGTTAAAGCAGTGTGATCTCACCTAGCCACGCACACACGTCACCACACAGCTCCCATCACCCAGGCCCTGCCACTGCAACAAAAGGGCCTCTGCAGGAGACAATACAGAGCCCAGAGGATGGAAACTAAGGCCCTGGGAGTGTCGGGCACAGCAGTCCCCTCTGCCCGTCCCAGATCAGACACAAATAGAGGAACAAACACGGCCCTCAATCAAAACCCTTCGCCCGCCAGGTCGTTTCCACCCTGCGCCACTGGGAGAGAGACACCGGCCCACCCAGGCCCTCAGGGAGAGAAAAATACATGGAGATTAAATCCCAGGCCTTCTGCATCTCCACTCTCCAATCACAGAGCAGTCCTGGGAACAGATTGCAGACGGGGGGGGGGGGGACAGAAAGAGACCAGCACACAACCCACTCCCCATCTTCCTGAATATTCAGGCAGCTCTTTCATATGCCACAGCTGCTGAGAGGGAGGGTCTGCACTACAGGTGAGAGACCCACACTTGCCACCATCCCCACATACAGATACAGGCACACACATCGCAGCCCTATCTCTGGTGCAGCACACCCCACTAGGGCCAGAAAAAGCCTCTCTGGGCACTGAGATGGAGGGCAAAAACCCCAGCCTATTGTTCGGACTGAGAGTCTACAGAGCCAGTCAGATGCCAAGCCAGACAGCAGGCGCTCCCGGAAACAAGGGCCCTGCTAGGAAGAGGCATGGCGGGGTTATGGCCGGGGGGAGGGACCCCTCTTTGCCCCCAGCTCAGAGCAGGCAGGTGAGTGGAGCTGGGGGAGTTCCTCTGTTCCCTTCCCCACTCCCTCCAGCAACAAGAGACCCCATCACCCCCACCGCAGCAGCTAAGTGCTCTCCCACCGCAACAGGGTGGAGAATGGAGGTATTGGACATCTCCCCGACCCCACAAGGGACCCTTCCCCAGGGAGCAGCATGGAGGCCTTTGTCAACAGCAGGGGGTGTGACCAGCAGAGCCCAAATCCCCCCAAAGCCAAACCCAGGCAAAGGGGTGGTCACCACCACCCCACTCCTGCCAGGCAGAAAGTCAGGCCCCTCCCCTCAGGGACCCCCAAGCCAGCCACCTACATTTGACAGAGAACAGGCAAGGGGACAAGGAAGAGGAAATTCCCCACAAAACAAGTCTCCTCCCCCATGTATTCTGGATTCTCGTCCCTTCCCCCCCCCCCCCCCCGTCAGACTACAGCTCATCTCTTGCCCCCATAATCCGGACTGTCCAGCTGCCCTCTTCCTCCTTCCACCCTGTGATGGGGGCTGGAAGGTAGGTGACCCATACCTACCTCCACTGCATATAATCCAACCCCCTCTTCTCTGCCTACCCCCTATATTCTGGGCTTCCCCCTCCCGGCCCCCGGAGCTTTCCGAACCTTTCTCGGTACCTACCGCCCAGCCCCATATAATCCAAAACCGCTCCCCCCAGCAGCCCCATATAATCCAAAACCGCTCCCCCCCGCAGCCCCATATAATCCAGATCCCTCTCTTCTTCCCAGGTGCACCGCCACGCCCACCCTGCATCTGGGGAAGGTGGGGAGGGACATGGGCCCACCGTGGGTCCAGAGCCTCCCTGGTAGAGAAGGGCAGCACTTCCCATTGGGGAGGTACCCTGAAGCCCTGCTCTCCATTGGAGATCTAGGATCCCAGAATGAACTGCTGCAGCCATTGCCAGGGCCCTGGGACATCACAAGTGAATGAAGGACCATCAGGATTTCCTGTACAGCACAGGCCAGAGGCCCCAAGCTAATTCCTAGAGCAGAGCTTTTAGAAAAAACTCCAATCTTCACCTAAAAACTAGTCAGTGATGGAGAATCCACCACAACCCTCTGTAAACTGTGCCAACAGCTAGTTACTCACACCATTAAAAACGTACACCTTACCTCCACCCTCAATGCGTCTAGCTTTAACTTCCACTTATTGGATTGGGTTAGACCTTTGTCTGCAAGGCTGAAGAGCCCAGTATTAAATCGTTTTGCCCATGTAGATTCTCATAGACTAATCAAATCACCCCTTAACCTTCTCTTTGTTAAGCTGAATGGAGTGACAGACTCAAAGAGCTCAGTCTAACGCAGCTTTCTAATCATTCTCGTGGCTCTTCTCTGACCCCTCTCCAATTTACCAACATCCGTTTTCAATTGTGGACACCAGAGCTGGACACAGGATTCCAGCAGCTGTCACACCAGTGCCAAACGAAGGTAAAATAACCTCTCAGCTCCTACTCAAGATTCCCGTTTATGTATCGCAGGATCACATTAGCCTTTCGGGCCACAGCATCACACTGGGGGCTCCTGTTCAGCAGATAATTCACCACGACCCCCAGACACTGCTTCCCAGAGCCCCTATCCTGTAAGTCTGGCCTACGCAATCTGTCCCTAGGTGCCTACGTTTACATTTCACCAAATTAAAAGGCAGATTTTCTGTGCGCGCCCAGTTTACAAAGCAATCCAGATCACTGTCTTTATTGATGAGTAGCAGCCCCAGGGTGAGGGAGTCAGGGGCTACCTCTCCCTCACCACAGCCCTTCTCCAGGTTGGGCAAGGCAGAGACAGCAAAGGGTCAGCAGACCCCAGCCATAGACACCATGCTGCAGTAGCCATAGGGGTGGTGGGAGCTTTCCCCCACTGGCCTCTGTCCCTTTGCACTGAGAAGGTACTCAGAAGCCCCTGTTCCCACCCCCAAAGGAGGCAGACAAGGTAGGGNAGCCATGGGGCTCTGCAGATCCATTCCCCCAGCAATGAGGGGCTCTTGCAGAACCATCCACTCAACTCCCCCACACATACAGGGAGATGGACGCACCCGACCCCCACTGCTGCTGTCTGGCCCGCACATGTTGGGAGGAAAAAAGCCACTTCATTCTGCTGGGAAGAGACACAAAGGGGCTGAGGGCGGGGAACAGCTCCAAGGCGCTGTGGCCTCGGGCTGGGCTAGGCTGGCCCCTTGCCTCGGGATGTGTGTGAGAGAGAGAGATCCCCTACGTGTCCGCCCCCTCCCCCAGTGTGTGTGAGAGAGAGAGAGAGAGAGATCCCCCTATGGTTCCCCCCTGTGTGTGTGTGAGAGAGATCCCCCTACAGTCCTCCCGTGTGTGAGAGAGAGATCCCTCTACGCTTCCCCGCTCCGTGAGAGAGAGATCCCCTTATGCTTCCCCCCCACATGTGAGAGAGAGAGCCCCCTATGCTCTCTCCCCCTTGTGTGAGAGAGAGAGAGATCCCCCTAGGATCCCCCCGTGTATGAGTGTGAGAGAGAGATCCCCCTATGCTCCCCCATGTATGAGAGGGATCCCCCTATGCTCCCCCATGTATGAGAAGGATCCCCCTATGCTTCCCCCTGTGTGTGTGAGAGAGATCCCCCGATGCTTCCCCCCATGCGTGTGTGAGAGATCCCCCTACGTTCCCCCCCCCGTGTGTGTGTGAGAGATAGAGATCCCCATACGGTCCCCCCATGTGTGTGTGAGAGATCCCCCTACGCTTCCCCCATGTGTGTGAGAGAGATCCCCCTATGTTTCCCCCCTTGTGTGTGTGAGAGAGATCCCCCTATGCTTCCCCCCATGTGTGTGAGAGATCCCCCTACGCTTCCCCCCATGTGTGTGTGAGAGATCCCCCTATGCTCTCCCCACCATGTGTGAGAGATCCCCCTACACTCCCTCCTGTGTGAAAGAGATCCCCCTATGCTTCCCCCCATGTGTGTGAGAGAGATCCCCTACGCTTCCCGTCATGTGTTTGTGAGTGTGTGAGAGAGAAAGAGAGATCCCTCTATGGTTCCCCCCCACTGTGTGTGAGAGAGATCCCCCTTCGCTTCCTCCCCATGTGTGTGTGTGAGAGATCCCCTACGCTTCCCCCACGTGTGTGTGACAGATCCCTCTACATTCCCCCCTGTGTGTGTGTGAGAGATCCTCCTATGCTTCCCCCCCATGGGTGTGTGAGAGAGATCCCCCTACGTTCCCCTCCCCCGTGTGTGTGTGTGAGAGAGATCCTCCTATGTTCCCCCCCCCCGTGTGTGTGAGAGAGATCCCCCTACGTTCCCCTCCCCCGTGTGGGGCAGGGCTATAGAACACAGCACCCCGTGAGGCAGGGCTGTAGTAACCAGCACCCTGTGGGGCAGGGCCACAGTCACCAGCACCCCGTGAGGCAGGGCTGTAGAACCAAGCACCCCATGGGGCAGGGCTATAGTAACTCAGCACGGCAGGGCTATAGAACCCAACACCCCATGGGGCAGGGCTATAGAACCCAGTACCCGTGGGGCAGGGCTATACTAACACAGCACCCCATCGGGCAGGGCTATAGAACCCAGTACCCGTGGGGCAGGGCTATAGAACCCAACACCCCTTGGGGCAGGGCTATAGAACCCAACACCCCATGGGGCAGGGCTATAGAACCCAGTACCCGTGCGGCAGGGCTATACTAACACAGCACCCTGTGGGGCAGAGCTATTTTCCCCATTGCTCAGAGGAGTAAGCTACATAGGAAGGTGCTGCACAGGGGGCTGAGCCTGGCTCTCCAGTATTCAGGGCCAGGCCTTTGCCACATCTCCTCTGCACCGGTGGGGCTTGGTGGAAGCATTTATTTGCCTGAAATTGGGTATCAGGCTCGGCTCCCCACCTGCCAAGCCCAGCGCTTATTTTATTTGTGTTTTCGGGTGTTTCTTCCTTCACCCTGTGCCCAGGCTGTCAATTGGTGGCTGAGCACAGTGCTGCAGGACAAACACATGGGGGCAAACAAATAAACTCTCTAGCTGGCTGATGAAAAAACAGTCAAGGGGAACGGAAGCATCCTGATGCCCTCTCTCTCCGCTTTCAAAGATGGGCTAGAACCCAGGAGTCCCAACTCCAGCCACCGCTCCCCTCCCAGAGCCAGGGAAAGAACCTAGGAGACCTGCAGCCCAGTCCTCTCTGCTCTATTTGCTAGATCCTGCTCCCCTCCCAGAGCTGGGAATAGAAGCCAGGAATTCTGGCTCTTGTTAACCCCATTCTAACACAGTAGACATCACTCCCTTCCCAGAGCTGGGACTAGAGCCCAAGAGTCCTGATTCCGAGCTCCCACATGCTAACCACTAGACTGCACTCCCCTCCCAGTCCATGTAGTTATAATCCCTTTCAGGGGCCCAATCCTGCACTCCTGAACCAATGGGAGCCCGAGCAAGCTCTCTGCCGAGGATCCATCATCATAGCACATGGGACCCGATCAAGCAAATACACCTCCCCTGGAAACAGCCTTGCTGTCTGCAGTGGGCAAGCAGCTCAGCCTGGGCCATTTGTGGGCACTGACAGGATTGGGCCTGTCACATGCTCCCTTTGCTCCCCCCTGGAAAATAAAATGAAACTGGTGAACTGGGGTGGGGCAGCCCCAAGTGACTGGGAATGAGAGAGCTCCCTAGGCAAGGGCTCAGTCCGCGTCCGTGAAGCACCTCCCAGAGCCACTGCCTCCCAGCTGTATTACAACATATGCAGCAGCCTTCAGCAGCAAAAGGCCTGATCTGCTTGCAGGAGCACATACACCAGCATCTGTGTGGACACATTTAATCCAGATTAGTCTAGCCATCTGAATCAATTTCAGCTAAACCACTCTAAGGGCCCATCTACACTTAAAATGCTGTATTGGTGCAGCTGTGCCGTGGTAGCTCTTTAATGAAGACATTCCATGCCACCAGAAGAGAGCTCTCTCATCAGTGTAGTTAATCCACTTCCCCGAGAGGCGGTAGAAGCTTTCCGGACCTAGAGCTGTCTACACAGAGGGTTAGATGTTGCTTAGGGAGGTGGATTTTTTATCCAACCTGTTCTTAAAAACCTCCAGTGATGGGGATTCACAATCTCCCTTTGAACTCTGTTCCAGAGCTTAGTTACCCTTATAGTTAGAAAGTTTTTCCTTATATTGAACCTACATTTTTCTTGTTGCAGATTAAGCCCATTAGATCTGTCCTACCTCCAGTGGACATGGAGAACAATTGATCACTGTCCTCTTTATAACAGCCCTTCACACATTTGAAGACTGCTATCAGATTGCCCCTTAGCCTTCTTTTCTTAAGACTAAACCTGCCCAGTTTTGTAACCTTTCCTCATACATCAGGCTTTCTAGACTTCTAATAATTTTTGTTGCTTTCCTCAGGACTGTCTCCAATTTGTCCATGTCATTCCAAAAGTGGGGCACCCAGAACTGGACACAGGACTCCTGCTGGGGTCTCCCCAGTGCCGAGTAGAGTGGGACAATTTCCTTTTGTGTCTTACAAAGGACACTCCTGTTAATATACCCCAGAATGATATTAGCCTTTTTAACAACTGCATCACGCTGTTAATTGTCAAAGTTAGACTCAGGACTCACAGTTTGTCAGACCACTCTGTTTTATTAGCCCAGCGCTCTGCTAATACACCCAGATAATGTGAGCACCATACAAGACACAAACTATCTTATTTATACAGATAAAAGAGCGGGAATTAGACAAAGGGACAAAGAAAGTAAAAACAGTAAAAATCACCTGGGGCATAGCATGTATATCCCACTTCCTTACTAACTGTTATCGATCTAAGGCTAATACTTCACCAATTGCCCTTAAATGGTGCAATTGTTCTACGTTAATGTCTGTATTCCTGACACCTGGATTGCAACATGCCAACAACTTTCCTTAAAGGTGCAGACAACATTTCTTTAATTCTTTCTATTCTTACAAAATAATTCATTCTACTTTCACANCAATTGTTCTACGTTAATGTCTGTATTCCTGACACCTGGATTGCAACATTCCAACAATTTTGCTTAAAGGTACAGACAACATTTCTTTAATCCTTTCTGTTCTTACAATATAATTCATTCTACTTTCACATGATTCATAATCAGTTTGTGAGTCACTATAACCCCCAGATCCTTTTCAGTCACAAAGCCACCTAGCCAGTTTTCCCCATACTGTAGTTGTGCATTTGATTTTTCCTTTCTAAGTGTAGTCCTCTGCACGTGTCTTTATTGAATTTCATCTCATTGATTTCAGACCAATTATCTAATTTGTCACAGCTGTTTTGAATTCTAATCCCCTCTTCCAAAGTGCTTGCAACCCCTCCCAGCATGGTGTCATCCACACATTTTTAAGCATACTCCATTATCCAAGTCATTAATTAAAATAGTGACTAGGACCAGACCAAGGACTGACCCCTGTGGGACCCCAGTAGACATGTCCTCTCAGTTTGACAGCGAACCATTGATAACTACTCTCTGAATATAGTCTTTCAACTAATTGTGCACCCACCTTACAGTAATTTCATCTAGACCATATTTCCCTAGTTTGCTTATGAGAATGTCATGTGGGACTCTGCCAAAAATCTCACTAAAATCAAGATATATCACATCTGCAGCTTCCCCCCTACCACTAGGCCAGAAACCCCGTGAAAGAAGGAAATTAGTTTGGTTTGGCATGATTTGCTCTTGACAAATCCATTCTGGCTATTCCTTAACCCCACCGTCCTCTAAGTGCTTAAAAACTGATTGTTTAATCATTTGTTCCAGTATCTTTCCAGATATCAAAATTAGGCTGACTGGTCTATAATTCCTTGGGTGCTCTCGTTCCCCCTTCTCCAGTTCTCTGGGACCTCACCTGTCCTCCTGGAGTTCTTGAAGATAATTGCTAACAGTTCTGAGATTGCTTCAGCTAGTTCCTGAAGTACCCCAGGATGAATTTTGTCAGGCTCTGCCAACTTGAATACATCTAACTTGTCTACATTTTTCACCCTGTTCTTTTCCTATTTTGGCTTGTGTTCCTTCCCTCTTGTTGTTAATATCAATTGTGATGAGTATCTGGTCACCATTAACCATTTTAGTGAAAACTGAAGCAAAATAGGCATTAAACACCTCAGCCTTCTTGATGTCACCAGTTATTAGCTCTCCTTCCCCACTAGGTAGAGGGTTATGCCTTGAGCCCTAGGATCTGAGTAAAAGTGGGTGCTCTAGAGTGTGGGAGTCACAGAGAATTTTGTTCAGGTAACCAGTTTGGTGGAGAATGTGAGCAGCCTAAGGTTTTTTGGACTGAACTGATAAGAGTCTAACACAGTAAATAATAGCAGAGTACCTGTGCCTTCTCTCAGAAAGAGTCGCTACCTACCTGACAGATTGACCACCCCAGAGCAACAAGAGAGAAAAAGAACGAAGAAAAGGAACCAGGAGGGGTGGAGGATAGTTGAGGAGCCCACCCTCTTTGCTAAACGAGTAGTGGGACAAAGCCTGTGCCCATGGGAAGGGACGGTTCAGTGAGGAAAGCAGGATCAGGCCCAGACAAGCAGGCAGGCAACAGATAAAAAGACTGGAAAACAGGTTGGGAGCCCTGAGGGACACAGTGGCAGGAGTAAGGGAAGGGGTAAGCACAGGCATGGAGAATTTAGATCCCTAGGACAATACTGGGAATGGTGATATCTGAGCATAATATAATAACATTTAACATCCCTGTGGTGGGAAGAACATCTCAACAGCTCAGCACTGTGGCATTTAATTTCAAAAAGGGGAACTACGCAAAAATGAGGGGGTTAGTTAAAGAGAAGTTAAAAGGTACAGTGACTAAAATGAAATCCCTGCAAGCTGCATGGGCGCTTTTTAAAGACACCATAATAGAAGCCCAACTTAAATGTATACCCCAAATTAAAAAACACTGTAAAAGAACTAAAAAAGAGCCACCATGGCTTAATAACTGTGTGAAAGAAGCAGTGAGAGATAAAAAGACGTCCTTTAAAAAGTGGAAGTCAAATCCTAGTGAGGTAAATAGAAAGGAGCATAAACACTGCCAAATTAAGTGTAAAAATGTAATAAGAAAAGCCAAAGAGGAGTTTGAAGAGCGGCTAGCCAAACACTCCAAAGGTAATAACAAAATATTTTTCTTACGTACACTCAGAGGCGGAAAGGCCCCTCCTAAACTAACCAAGTGGGGCCCTGAACATCGAGATCAAAAGGAGCCGCTTAAAGATGATAAAGTCATTGCGGAGAACTAAATGGATTCTTTGCTTCAGTCTTTCATGGCTGAGGATGTGTAGGCGAGAGTCCAAATCTGAGCCGGCTCTTTGTAGGCAACAATTGAGGAACTGTCACCCGACTGAAATGTCCTTAGGAGAGGTTTTGAATTAATTTGATAACTAACAGTAAATCACCGATCTGGATGGCATTCCACGCCAAGACGTTGAAACTCACACAAGTTTGAAGTTTGCGGAAGCCTTAACAGGGTTTCGTCCTTTAAAATCGTTTGCCTCTTATCTACCATTTACCCTTCCTGACCTAATGAAGTAAGAATATTTCGTGCATTACACCCATATGCTGAAATCGTCTATATATCGTTCATAAAAAAGGGCTTAGAGGCGACCAGAAATTAGCAGAACTTATAGTCTAACGTGGTTACCGAGGCAAATTAGTCCGGAAACAAACATAGCAAAGAAAAAATAGTCAGAACACCTAGAAGAAGCAATTGATTGGCACAAGTCACCATGGTTCTGTACAGGAAATATGGTTCTTACTAATCTATAGAGTTCATTGAAGGGTCACAACATGTGAAAAGGGGGATCCAAGTGGGACTTAGTGTGCTTAGATTTCCAGAAATCTTTGGACAAGGTCCTCACCAAAGGCTCTTACATAAATTAAGTTGTCATGGGATAAGCTATGGGAAGGTCCTATTCAGTGGTTATTGAGAACTCAGTTTAAAAAACATGGGGAACAAAGTAGGAATTAGGTAAAATTTCACGAAATGGGAAGGTGGTAACTAGTAGTATCCCATAGGGTCAGTCCTATTGGACCTAATCTACTCTACTGATCATAACATGATCTGGAGAAAAAGGTAACAGGAGGTGGCAAGTTGTGCAGCAGATGATCTAAACTGCTCAAATAGTTAAGACAAGCAGCTGTGAAGAACTTCAAAAAGATCTCGACAAACTAAGTGATTGGCACAAATGGAAATGAAATTTAATGTGATAATGTAAAGTAATGCCATTGGAAAAATAATCCCAACTATACGTACCAATATGATGGGGGCTTTTAGCTACAAGAATCAGGAAAAGATTTGGAGTCATTGTGGATAGTTCCTCAAGATGCCACCACAGCGTGCAGCGCAGTCAAAAAGCGCAACGGATGTTAGGCGAATCATTGAAGAAACGGGGATAAAAATAGAAGTAATATATACTTGCCCTTATATAAACCTATGGTCGCCCACAATCTCGATATACTGCTGTCAGGTATCCCCTTGAACCATGCGTCCAAAAGATGGGCCAGTGCCCCCAAGAACAGTCGCCGCACCCGGATGCAACACTCGGCCCTCCCAAACCTTGCCCCCCACCCAAGGGCATCAAACCGAAAGACCCCCCTACCGTCCCACCCCTGCCGAGATTTACCCTGTGGATTCAAACTCTCGCCCGAAGAGAGAAAAAATCACATTCCCCCCTCCTTCTCTTTCCTCGCCCCTGGAACGGCAAGTGTGAAACACCCCTTCTCTCCCCCCCTCTCCCTCCTTCTCCTCTAGTCGGGAACCGACCCCTCATCCCCTGGGGTCTCGACACCAGAATTACAACACCAGGTTCTTAAACAAGAAAAACTTTTAATAATAAAGGAAAAACAGATCAAAAAGCAGGGCAGTAGCATGGGAAACCCTCTAGCTAAGTTACAGTACAATTAAATCTTTTCAGGCAAAATACATATTTTTACTCCCCTGTCCAAATACACATTTGCAAATAAAGAATAACAAACAAAACTAACTCGCCATCGTACCTAGTACTGTACTATTTGGAATGCCATACGCCCTTGTATCAGGAAGAATTTGAGAGAACCTTGCGTTGCACGTCTGGTCTCTGAGCACCAGAGTTAGAACAAAACAAATTCTAACTAGCACACAACGATAACTTCCCTCCTCACTCAAGATTTGAAAGTATCCTGTCCCCTGATTGGGCCTCTGGTCAGGTGACAGCCAGGCTTACTGAACTTGTCAACCCTTTACAGTCAAAAGAGATATAAAGTACTTCTGTTCTATTAACTCCTACTATCTGTTTATGACAATTGCGTACAGATGTGGTCTCCTCATCTCAAAAAAGATATACTGGCACTAGAAAAGGTTAAGAGAAGGGCAACTAAAATGATTAAGGGATTGGAATGGGTCCCAGATGAGAAGAGATTAAAGAGGCTAGGACTCTTCAGCTTGGAAAAGAGGAGACTAAGGGGGGATATGATAGAGGTATATAAAATAATCAGTGATGTAGAGAAAATGGATAAGGAAAAGTTATTTACTTATTCCCATAATTACAAGAACTAGGGGTCACCAAATGAAATTAATGGGCAGCAGGTTTAAAACAAATAAAAGGAAGTTCTTCTTCACACATCGCAGTCAACGTGTGGAACTCCTTACCTGAGGAGGTTGTAAAGGCTAGGACAATAACAGCGTTTAAAAGAGAACTGGATAAATTCATGGAGGTTAAGTCCATTCATGGCTGTTAGCCAGGATGGGTAAGGAATGGTGTTCCTAGCCACTGTCAGAGGGTGGAGATGGATGGCAAGAGAGAGACTGTGATGGAGTAGGGGCTTTCTGTGTGGGGAATGGGAGAGCAGGGGAGGACTTTAGGGGATGGACGATACTGGAGCCTGTAACCTGAGCTAGGTAAGGGAGGGGAAAGGTCAACACCTTTGCCCGGGAAGGTAGACAAAGGAAGGGGCAGGCAGGAGGGAAGTAGTTTTTGAGTTTGGGTTTGGGGCTGTGTGGGCAGAATTCAGGGTATCCTAGCTAGGATCCAAGCACCCTAAAAGCCCAGAAGGACTCGAAGAAGGGGTCCTGACTGTGCCTGCAAGCTCTGCTGTAACAGGTGTTCCTGTTGTCCAATAAACCTTCCGTTTTACTGGCTGGCTAAAAGTCACTGTGGGTTCCAGGAAGAGGGATGCAGGGACGGACTCCCCCACACTCCGTGACAGAGATCACTTGATCAACTCTGTTAGGTTCATTCCCTTTGGGGCACCTGGCATTGGCCACTGTTGGTCAACAGCTAGATGGACCTTTGGTCTGACCCCAGTACGGCCATTCTTATGTTCTTATGAGCTGATGAAGGTGTTATTTTGGGAAATAAACAAGTGACTTAAGGAAAGAGAGTGAGAAGTTAACTACACAGAGATTAGAGGGAATTGAACAGTTGAAAAATGTGAAAATGTTAAGGAGGGAAAGTCATGGCTGTAATAAGAGGCAGTCAGAGCCCGGAGAATGAGAAGAGATTCTGGATCTTTTTTATTTTATTTTTTTGGGAGGGTGGGGGAACAGGGACAGGGATAACGACAAAATAGCAGATAAGAGCTGCTGCAAAAGAATAAGAAAAGAAAAAGACAGTATTCCTCTAGAGCAACAGCAGGGGTGAGGTGCACAAAGAAGCAAATGTTAGGAACACTGAGCCTTAAGGTGGCTCTGAGTAATCAGACTGTCACTTTGATATGGGTACATGAAAACTCTGAGTACAAAAGAAACAGTTACATCTTATGTAAAAATTGCTGTGGCTAATATAATGTTATAGAAGTTAAACCTTGGAATACACCTTATATGAAATATGCAGTGTATGTTGTAGAAGGGGTAAAAGAAATGCAAACAAAACATGCTACTTAATTAAAATCCTGCACAGGCTCCAAAAAGGAGCCACAATAGGTTGTGTTTCCTCAGATCACTGTGTGTTTTGGAAGCAGGAGTTGAAAGTGAAAAGTAATCAGAACTCGGGTGGAAGCTGATTGTGTCCCTTTTAAGACAGAATCTCTGAGCTGCTAGTAGCTTTGGATCCAAAAGGAAGGGAGAAAGCCTCTGTGTGGATGCAGATTACCTAGCTGGCAGAGGAAGGAGAGAACTGCCCATAATTGGCAGCACAAAGAAGCTGCAGATAATGGACGTACCTGGTCAGCAAATAAGTTACTTGTAAGCAAGAAGACTCAGATTATGACCCTCCAGGAAAGGAAAGTGGGAAAACAAGTCAAGCCTGAGAATAAGAGGGACAGGTTAACCCTACGTAGAAAAAAAATTTTTGTGTGTGCACAGTGCTGGAATCTAAGGACAAATACAAACGAAGTCTGCTGACATGCATGACACCCCTACTTCCTTCATTCACCAAAAGCCCATGGGTATAATTAAATTAAAGCCTATGCAAAGATTTCAAGAGGACATTGAACAAACACACTGGTCTCAAAGACAAATTGTCTAAACAAAAGATGTGGTACAACAGGATACTTATAAACACCCCTTTGTAATAGACTTGATGCTAATGTTATTGTTAATATTAACATTGGGATAAATTTAATGTTAATGAGTAACCCTGTAACAATGCATAATATGTATGATTTTTGGAAAAAGCTTACTGTGTTCTTTCCCTATTTTGGCTGGTGTTCCTTCCCACTTATGCTTCTTAGTTATTACCTGTGAATAAACTTAAAGCTTGGCACAGCAGGAAAAACATTACAAACCTGATCTGCTGTATGAGAAGGGAAACTGAGGCACACCGCCATATGAATGTAATAAATGAACAGTGGGATAATTCACCCTAAACCCTTAAAAGGTAGAAGCCATTGAAACCTGGCCTGCCTATAGAACAAAAACACAGGAAAATATGGAGGTAATTCCTGTGTTTTCATAGAACCATAGAAGATTAGTGTTGGAAAAGACCTCAGGAGGTCATCTAGTCCAACCTCCTGCTCAAAGCAGGACCAACCCCAACGAAATCATCCCAGACAGAGCTACATCAAGCTCGTCCTTAAATACCTCTAAGGATGGAGATTCCACCACCTCCCTAGGTAACCCATTCCAGTGCTTCACCACCCTCCTGGTGAAATAGTTTTTCCTAATATCCAACCTAGACCTCCCCCACTGCAACTTGAGACCATTGCTCCTTGTTCTGTCATCTGCCATCACTGAGAACAGCTGAGCTCCATCCTCTTTGGAAATCCCCTTCAGGTAGTTGAAGGCTACTATCAAATCCCCCCTCACTCTTCTCTTCTGCAGACTAAATAGTTCCAGTTCATTCAGCCTCTCCTAAGCCATATGCCCCAGCCCCCTAATCATTTTCATTGCTCTCTGCTGGACTCTCTCCAATTTGTCCACATCCCTTCTGTAGTGGGAGGCCCAAAACTGTATGCAGTACTCCAGATTTGGTCTCACCAGTGCCGAATAGAGGGGAATAATCACTTCCCTCGATCTGCTGCCAATGCTCCTACTAAGGCGCCCCAATATGCCATTAGCCTTCTTTACAACAAGGGCACACTGCTGACTCATATCCAGCTTCTCGTCCACTGTGATCCCCAGGTCCTTTTCTGCAGAACTGCCGCTTAGCCAGTCAGTCCCTAGCCTGTAGCAGTGCATGGGATTCTTCCGTCCTAAGTGCAGGACTCTGCACTTGTCATTGTTGAACCTTATCAGATTCCTTAAGCTCAATCCTGCAATTTGTCTAGCTCACTCTGGACCCTACCCCTACTCTCCAGCATATCTAACTCTCTCCGCAGCTTACTGTCATCTGCAAACTTGCTGAGGGTGCCATCTATCCCATCATCCAGATCAGGGCCGGCTCCAGGCACCAGCACAGCAAGCAGGTGCTTGGGGCAGTCTAAGGAAAGGGAGCAGCATGTCTGGCTCTTCAGCGGCAGGTCCCTCAGTCCCTCTCGGAGGGAAAGACCTGCCGCCGAAGTGCTGCCGATCACAGCTTTTTCTTTTTTCCATTGCTTGGGGCAGCCAAAACACTGGAGCCGGCCCTGATCCAGGTCATTAATGAGGATGTTGAACAAAACCGGTCCCAGGACTGACCCCTGGGACACTCTGCTTGATACCGGCTGCCAAGTAGACATCGAGCCCGATGATCTAGCCATTTTTCTATCCGCCTTATAGTCCATTCATCCAGCCCATACTTCTTTAACTTGCTGACAAGAATACTGTGGGAGACTGTATCAAAAGCTTTGCTAAATACAAGATATATCACATCCATCACTTTCCCCATATCCACAGACCCAGTTATCTCATCATAGAAGGCAATCAGGTTGGTCAGGCATGACTTGCTCTTGGTGAATCCATGCTGACTGTTCCTGATCACCTTCCTCTCCTCCAAGTGCTTCAAAATTGATTCCTTGAGGACCTGCTCCATGATTTTTTCAGGGACTGAGGTGAGGCTGACTGATCTGTAGTTCCCCGGGTTCTCCTTCTTCCCTTTTTTAAAGATGGGTACTATATTTGCCTTTTGCCAGTCGTCTGGGACCTCCCCCGATCACCCCGCGTTTTCAAAGATAATGGCTCTGCAATCACATTAGCCAAATCCCTCAGCACCCTGGGATGCATCAGATCCGGACCCGTGGACTTGTGCATGTCCAGTTTTTCTAAATAATCCTTAACCTGTTCTTTCACCACAGAGGCCTGCTCACCTCCTCCCTATACTGTGCTGCCCACGGCAGCAGTCTGAGAGCTGACCTTGTCTGTAAAGACAGAGGCAAAAAAAGCATTGAGTACTTCAGCTCTTTCCACATCATCTGTCTCTAGGTTGCCTCCCCCATTCAGTGAGGGTTGCACACTTTGCCTGCAATCAGCAAGGAACTTTGTAAAACAAAGGAGTATTTTAAGCAATAATCTGTCACCTTCCCCCCTAAAGTGGTAGAAAAATGTTCTTTTGGTCTTTCAGAACTTCAGGACAAGCTGGTACCAGCTGAAGAGTAACCTACTTTTGTGATGAAGATTGTGTTTTTTGTTTTATGTTTTGTGGTGTTTGTCTTGTTGCTAACATTGTTGTGTATTGTGTTTAAAAAAACGATACTGCATTAGGCAGAAAGGATTAATAAGTATTTTAACTGTATTTACAGAAAACAATGTTGCAGAAGAGCGGAGGTCAAGGAATGCCAGTCTGTTAACAGGGAAACATGCACAGGGGGCAAAGGCACATTTAAAGGCAGAATATGCATGGGACACAAGGTTTATCTGTGGGAATTTGAAGCACAAAGTGAAATTACCAAGGGAAAGAAGGGTATGTGAAACCATTGTTTACTGAAAAAAAAATCAGTAATATTTGGCAAGTCTTAATCAACTTCTAGTATGTAAGGCCAGCTGAGTGCACCTGGGTGTTGTATAAAATTAAATGTAAGGAAAGGAAGGCCATTACAACACCTTCCCTGATTACTATAAGGGGCAGTACAATAAAGGCCCAGTGAAGGTATAGCTGCCCTAACACTAGCTTAATATGAACTACTGAAGGTTATTGGATTTGCCTGGCAGCCAGGAGGGTGGGTAGCCTAAAAAAGGCTCTCAAGGAGTGTACTGAAAACTGCTTTGAGTGAAACTGGATTAGGAGTTGGAGTACTGGATGCTATTAACAGAGCAGTAATGGCAAACAAACTAAATTATGTTACAGGTTACAACTGAAATACAAGTCTTGGGAAAGCTCATCAGTGTCAAAGCCCTTGTCACAATTAGGAATGGGGCAACTATTATTTTCTCAAATACTGCCAGTCTGGCACCAGCAAGGTGAAAAGTATTTCTTACTTTTAGTAGGAACTATGGAATCAATATAAGAAAATGTGTCTTTAGCATTAGCCTGTACACAGGCCCAGGAAATAAACCAGCAACTGGTCATTCAAATATTCCGGGAAGGCATGCAAAGAAATTTGCCTTTGGAAATAAAAAAGCTGTTGGAAAACGTTACAGAAGGGGAGAGACAATGAATGGCCTGGTGGGAATTGATAAATTGATAAATTTTACCCTAAATAAAGATCAAATGGTTCTACAAGCATATGTAGTAACTATATACCCCAGTCTCACTACTGGTATATATCCAGTGGTACCTGCGGGAATCCAGTTAACAAAAAATGTGGTTATGCGTGCCACTGATCATCATTCCTGGGCATATAAAGAAAACCAACAGTGGAAAACCACTGACATGTTTCAGTGTGTAGCCCATGAAAATTTGGGATATGTGTATGAGGATCAAAATTTACAAGCAAGAGGTGACTGTTTCTATGTTACAGACAAAGGAACCCAAAGATGTATGTTTAATGTATTCACTAAACAAAAGTCAGCGGTTGTATATGCAGGAAGGGGAAGGGTTTGTGGTAGAAGTCATTGTCCAATGGCAGTAGTAGACGATATGGAATTATATTTTATGTCTTATTTAGTTAATAGATGTTTTTGCAATATTACAACAATTAAAAGTTGTGATTTTAAATACTGTGTACCTGTATGGACTGTAAGCTACTTGAAGCTTAAACCACAATTGTATCACAACATAACACCTGTAACCTTAGGCATGAATATGACCATGATAAGAAAATTGTTAATCTATCCTATATTACATTTCCATTTACAATATATATTGCACAGACGTATTGAAGTACAACATGGTAATACAGAAATCACTCATGTACTGAAAACTACTGCAGATGCAGGACATCACTTCTGGTGATAGTCACCTTCTGCAACTGGTATGTTCAATACAATGGTTCACCCCTTTGTGGTGATCATTGGAATCCAGTTGACTTTATTAATGAGCATAATAGCTTTGGCTTGCTGGATGAAGAGACCTGTTTGAAGAATACAGGAAGCTGGCATGCAAAGTCAAATAATTATACCCAGGAGGCAAGCCCAAGCTCAGCAGGTCTGAGTATTGGACTCCTGGAATAGTAATGATGGCTTTGGAAGAAGTGTCATTAAGGAGGGGATTGTAAGGATAAGGCCTTTGTCCGCAGCCATATTAGGAGAGCAGCAGCCATGAGCTAAGAAGCAAAAAGTCACACCCTCACATTTCATCTAAATCACATTAAAACAATGTAATATTGGGCTGTTAAGAAGGTGATCCTGTCCCAATAGTGCCCATCACCACCAGATAAAGAAACAGATCTTCAGGTGGGTAAAGAAAACTTAGTTTGACAGCACCCTGTCTGGCGAGTAATTGCTTATTAATAGTTGTTGTTGTTAAATCCTCATTTCTTTATTGGTTTGTCTTTATGGACCTCACTTCTCTATTGTTTGTCTGATCTCTGTTTGGTTCTTTGATTGTTTCTGTCTGTTACATAATTAATTTTACTAAGTGTAACTCAATTAAGGGGGTGGGTTATGATTGGTTAGAGAATTTTGTTACAATACGTTAGGATGGTTAGTAAAATTTTAGTGAAATGATTGGTTAGGGTACAGCTAAGCAAGGCTCAAGCTTCACCATATAAACTGGGGTCCAAAAGGAACCACCTACCGGACACAGCCCCAAGATCAGAGTTGTCAGACCTCAACACCCTGCCAATGACACTGTGCAGAAGTGGAAGTCACCCAGATGACCTGATCCTGACTAGCCAGCAGGGAAAAGTTCATCTGCCTTATTGGGAGTGGTGAGCATTTTATGCATAGCGTGTATATTCTATTTGGTTAATAAACAGAGGCTAAGTAGGATATTACTGTGCAAGGCTCTTTCACTGGTAAAAGACCCTACAAACCCACCAAGTGTAAGGTTATGCCCAGAGCCCATGGAAGGGTAAGTGTGGGGGCCTAAATTAACAGAGTTACGCTTGAGCCCTAGGAACAGGGTAAGGCTGGGTTCCCCTAGAGTGTGCAAGTAACAGAGAATTTTGTGTGGTTTACAGGAGCGAGTGTGATGTATAATGCAACTCCTCCCTTTTTCCCTGCCTGTGCTTCCGGGGGAGCTGAATCCCTCTCCACCAATAGTCCAGTCATGTGACAAGTTCTGAGGTCTCTGTGTGTTATCTCCTTCCAGCCCGCGCAAGGGGGCAATGGAGGGTTGGGCTCCCCAGCCCATTCAGCCCTTGGCCTCTCTGCTGTGGCTCAGCTAGTGAATGTGGGTTTTGGGCAAGTGGATGCCTGAGATGAGACCAACTAAACTGGCCTCATGCTGGGGGCCACCAAACCGGGTCTGGCTAATAACTTGCATTCCAGTAGCACACAAAGCCATGTGCTGCCTTTCCCACAGGTCTTGCTTTGCAATGTCACTGAAATGCAGCCACCTCTGGATTAGAACAGGGTGTGGCCTGGCAGCTGTTGAACAGTTGCACAGCTGCAGTGATATGACCCAGAGAGAGCGATCCTGTAGCTAACTGCTCAGGGTGTTCAGGAGGGTGGACTAGAATTGTTACTGCTTGAATTGGGGCAGAAAGGAGGGCTGCAGGGAAAGCTCCACGGCATTGTTATTTAATGCAAATGGCTGAGGCTAAAACCTTGTATCTCATCAACCAGACCCTCACTGGAGTATTGGAAATAGTATAAAATCATCATAGATTATTACGGTTGGAAGGGACCTTGGGAGGTCATCTAGCCCAACCCCCTGCTCAAAGCAGGACCAATCCCCAACTAAATCCCCAAATGGCCCCCTCAGGGATTGAACTCACAACCGTGGGTTTAGGAGACCAATGCTCAAACCATTGATCTATCCCTCCTCTCAAATTTTTTTTTTAAGAATCTTTTATTCATTTATTTTTATACAGCATGGATACAGTTTTAACAATCAATAGCTCCATAATTCCCCAGGACACAGCTTATAAAGTGTTCAGATTTCAAATTCCAAAATATTTTAATCAATTCTAGAATCCTCAAAGTCTCCACAAGAACGTAAGCAGGGGAGGATACTCTGTTGCACTAACATTAGAGATGAGCCCCCACACCCTGCTCCCTGCAGCACAGTGCCCCCCACATCACATTGGGGGCAGCACTGACCCTGGGGACACCACCACCTATTGAGCCCTGACTCTGCTCCCCACAGCATTGATTCATTCCATGGAGGGCTCCCCATCCTGGGCCTGTTGCTGGAGTGCTGCTGAGCTCAGCGCTGGGGGCTGGCATGGCTGCTGGCTATTTGCAAAGGCGAGTGCCACGTGCCCAGGTGCGGCGGCTGCTTCTCGCTCCTGAGAACCTTGATGACAGCGTTGGCTAGGCACGTTGAGGCAGGGCTGAGCCGCCAGCGCCTTAGGACTCCCACATGATCTACTTTCGATCCCAGCATCACTGCCCTGAGGTCTTCCCCACAGCTGCCTCCTGCAGCTAGAGCTGGGTGAGCAGCGAGGTCTGCAGGCCAGTGAACCTTTCAAGCTATTGCAAAAATGTACTGACCTGAACTGGGCCCAAAGGTCCAGGCAGTGATGGTGGACACACACACAGACACACACACAGAGCATGCTGAAAACAAAGAGCTGAAACCTGGGTTTTATGGAGGATTGAATTGGTTTGGCCCTTGGGAATCTCCTGAAAAGAATAAAGGACAATATTGGTCTGCTGAACAAGTCAACCAGCTTTACTGCAGGGGTGGGGCTCAGCAGCAGATGTTCCCCCCTCCCTGTCTGGGATCTGAGAGAAAGCAGAGTCGGTAGTTAAGGCAAGGCTGTCCAAAGCCATTTGTCAGCACCCCTACCCCATCTCTTCTGGAGGCCTTGGGGGGAATGTGCTACATGGGGCTGGAGGGGGCTACGTGGAGGGACCTAGAGGGCTGCCTGGGCCCAGATCGCTTCCTAGAAGGAGCCGTGAGAGAAGGGAACCCTTGGTGCAGCTTCAGGAGGAAACAGTGAAATGGGGCAAGACATGGAGGAAAGGTGGAAACTCCAGCTACTCCCCCTCCCAGGCATCCTCTTCTCCCAAACCAGTCACTGACTGGCCCCTGGCAGAGCCCCAGCCGAGAGGAGTGGAGGGGGCAGAGGACTTCATCCATTCATTGGTGGGGGGGAGCACTGCTGATCATGGTACGTGCCGTGCCCACAGGCCACAGGAGCTGCCTGCTCTCTGTCCTGCCCCAGGGTCTGAGTGCACAGCCCCTGCTGCCGACACACAGCAGGGCAGAGCCATTCAAGTAGGCAAAGGCACGAGCCAAATATCCCATGTCAGAGGGTGCAAAGAGCCCTAGGGGCGAGGGATCTGAGCTGAGGCTTGTGGGAGGACACAGCCCGCCTAGGCCCTGAAGTAGGCGGCTGGCATCAACGTGGCACTGCTGCAGCTTGTGCTGGTTAGGTCAGGCCAGAGCAAGCTGCAGTGCTGCGTTTCTCTAGTGTGAAGAGCTGCAGCCCAGGCTCTAGGCGCGTCAGTCACAGAGTTACAGGATGCGTCTACACTGCAGTAACAGACCCACGGCCCAGTCGTGGCTATAAAATTGCAGTGTAGACACTCAGGCTGGGGCTGGAGCCCAGGCTCTGGGAGTAACAGTCCTCCTCTTGCGAAGGGGCCATGGGCATGTTAACCCTTTGCTCCCTAGGGAACAAGCCCTTCCTCTAGCCAGCTCTGTCTAGCCCCCTCTCTGGGGTCACGACACTGCCCCCCATCTCCTCCCCAGCCCCCAGATTCTCCTGCTACCCCTCCCATGCCTGGCTCCCACACCCCTTGAATTCCAAGCCTCCTGCTACTTCCTATCCCCAAGCTGGGTCAGGGCGACTCCCCCATGGGCCCTCCTCTTCCCCCCTCATGGCTCCCTGCACCCCCTAGGATGCACTTAGCTGACAGAAGCAGCGCAGAAGGGATGGCATGGGGGGTGAGGGAGCCGGGGGCGGGGGCGGGGGAGTGTACTCAGCAGACAGGAGCAGCGCAGTGGGGAAGGTGCGGGGGTTGCAGGGAGCCCTTGTGGGGGGAGGCACTCAGCAGACAGGAACAGCACAGTGGGGACAGTGCAGGGGTTGCAGGGAGCCTGGGAGCTGGGGGGGATGCACTTGGCTGACAGGAGCAGCGCAGCAGGGTGCGGGGAGTTGGTTGCACTCAGCCTGAAGGAGCAGCCAAGATATAATTTCAAAATTTACTCCTCCTTGATCATATTCTGTTAGGGACAGGGATCCTATATCCTGGGGGGGTGAGAGCCAGAGCGCTGGCTAAGAGGCATCAGCATGGCCAGAGCTCTCTGGGGCAGGAGGAGTGTGGGTAACAGAGGAGGTGAGCACCTGGCAAACCAGAGCCACTGGGACTGGGGAGGGGCTCCAAAGGGACTGAGGAGGGTTACCGGGCAGCCAGGTAGCTTGGATTGTGGGGCAGATCTGCACAGGTGGAGGGAAGGGTTAGTCTGGAGAGGTCTGAGGGGTGGGGATAGCAGGAAAGGCTAGAGGGGGATGGGGCATAGCAGAAGTCTTTGGGTTCAAGTGGTGTGAGAACTAGGGGTGTGGAAGGGGTAGCAGGCAAGTCTGGGGGCTGGGTGGGATCAGGGTGACCCCAGAGAGGGGGGCCAGACAGAACTGGCTTCAGGAAGGACACATTATCCAGGGAACAAAGGGTTAATGCAGCCTGGCCCGTTTGCAAGGGGAGGGATGTTACCCTCCAAGCCCTGGCCAGGTTCCAGCCCAGGTAATTAGCAGCCACCCCCACATCCCACCGCAGAGTGGGCTGTATGAAACCTGCAAAGCAAGCGCTCCCAGTTGGGGGAGGGGGCGGGTGGAGCTGGGAGAATCGGGGACAATGATGTTTCCCTGTTGGCATGTTTGGCAGCACGTGCAGGTGTGCCCGCCCCCCGGCACATGGGCTGCATTCCCCCGCCATGCAGGCGAGCCCGGGCAGCCAATGCCTGCCCCTCCCCACACACATCACTCCCTTGTTTTGCTTCTGGATGGGGTGTCCCCATCTGCTCCCCACTCCCCAGCCCAGACCTTGTCCCAAGGGGCTGGCACAGACGGGCAGGGCCTGGCTTAGGGAAGCCACCCCCATCTCTGTGCTGGAGCACAGCGGAATGTCAGGCCGTGCCTTGAGACTTGAGATAGGCGCGGCAGGGACCCTCGCTCATCCCTTTGGGGGCACATTTCATCAGAGCCATTCTGGGGCAGCCACAAATGGCAGCCATGGCAGCAGCAGCGTATTTGGGAGCCCTGCAGTGCCTGCCCATTGTGCCCAGCTCTGGTGCATTCTGGGAGCCTCATAATGCCCTCCCATAGAACCCAGACCCAGTGCATTCTGGGAGCCCTGAGCACCTGCCTATTGTGCCCAGTGCATTCTGGGAGCCCTGCAGTGCCTGCCCGTACTGCCCAGCCCCAGTGCATGGAGAAGAGGCTTTTGGATAACTCTCCAATATGGGATGGTTCTGGGGCTTGGTCAGCTGGACCTGAACTAAGGAATGCCCAGGGAGCCCAGCCCAGGTGCAGGATGGGCATTGTGTGCGGGCAGGGGGTGCTGCTCCAGGACTAGGCCAGCACACAGATTGGAATTGGGAGACGCCATCCTTCCCCGGAGACACTAAGCAGAGGACACTGGCATGCAATGTCTGCGGAAGGGAGGGAGACCTCTTCCCTGCATCTCCCCACTACAGGAGATGGGGCAAACACTTGCCGAGCTGTGCTCCTTTGGGAATAGGCTCAGGGCTATCACAGGGCCTGAGCAGCAAATCCAGAATGAGATTCCTCCCCAAGACTCCTGACCAAAGTGATTAGTGCTATCCCGGTCTGCCCCCCTGCCCAGCCAGAGGGCCAAGCCCTGCCTGTCCCACTATCGCCTCCCCATTCCTCCCACAAGAGAAGGCTGCTGCACTCTGCTCCTTCCCCCTCTTTACCCCGTGCTGGTGCCCTCCCAGGAGGGAGGCCAGACCCACCGACCCCTGGCCGGGGGGAGGCTGTCACCCCTGCTTTCTGGCAGCCCCTGAAGGAGGACAGGTCGAGGCCCGGGGTTGGGGGGAGACAACACCTGGCAGCCCTAGTAGATATCGCAAGGGAGCACAGGTTTAGGGTCAGGGCACAGGACTCCTGGGTTCTCTCCTCAGCTGTGGGATGGGAGTGGGGTCTAGTGGTTAGACCGGGCATGGGGGACTGGGAGTGGATTCTATCCTGGCTCTGCCTCTCTCTCTCTATGTGACTCTGGGAAAGCCGCTTCCCTGGGGTGCACAGGAATGGAATCCTTTCCAATCAGCACACCAAGGGGGGCACGGCATATGAGTTTTGGCCAGAGAGCCTCCCCAGCAGGGCTGTGCCCTTCACACCTCTTGACTCACAGGGCTGTCAAGGTCTGGACCAGTGCCCAAGGGACCCATGGGCCAGTGGGGGCAGGGAGGGGGGACAATGCGAGGGAAGGAAGGAGCGGTAGAGGCTGAGGGGGGAAGTTAGGCGGAGGGGCTGGGCATGGTGAATCCCCCATGGTAGCAGGTTCAAGAGAAGCCCCCTACAAGTCATCCACAACACCTCCATGCCCTCTCCAACCTGCCCCAGCCCCTCCAGACTCCTACCCCATCTGCCAGGCCCTTGCCGTAGCCAGGGAGGGAGGCAGCTGCTCTGGCTAAGATGAGGCCTCCCCATGGCCAGCAGCCCCTGCCACTTCCCCACCTCCCAGGCCCTCCACCAAAGGGTTAATCCCCAGGCACTAGGTTTAGCATTCCACAGAGGCTCAGTACCAGCCACATACCCCCCTACACACCCACTTCCCCCACCGTGGCCTCCCTGCCCAAGAGGGTAAAAGGATTAATAGGCCCAGACGCATCCTATTAACCCTCTGCCTGCAGTGCAGGGACCAGACACTTCCCAGGCGGGGGAGGGGCGCAGAGGACCAAAGGGAACAGTGGGGGGGGGACACCTGCCTCTCGGGGTGGGAAATGGGGCATGTACGCTACCCCTCACCAGCTCTGCCAGCCAGTCCCTGCCCCCCTTCCCCTCAAGGGGCTTGTCCAGACTGCAGTGAGCTCTGTGTGTGTGTGAGAGAGAGACCACTGCCCACTATGGGGGAGGCAGATTGCAACGGCCCAGCTGTAGGTCATACCCCCTTCACTGCTAAGGGAGATTCTCTAACAGCTCCAGGGTCCTGGCCTTTGGGAGCAGCTGGCTCTGAGCTCTAGCCCAAGGAGGCAGGACTCCTGCATTCTATCCCTGGCTCTGTTGCTGACTCACTAGGTGACCTTGGGCAAGTCCTTTCCCCTCTTCCTGCCTCGGTTTCCCCATTGGTAAAATGACCCCCATCCTTCTTTGCAAACAGCTAATTATACGCAACCCAGCGTGAGTGGCAAGGCTGAGTCACAGAAGGGTGGGGAACATTTACAAGTCTGTGTGGCCCCGCTCACCCCGACAGGCTGCACCCAGCAATGACAGGCAGCCACCTCTGGCCCAAGAGACAGCAGCAGCTTCTCAGCAATGCCTTTCAGTCTTTGCAGGCCAAGGGGAAGCCTGTGAGGAGGGAGTCTGTGTCCCACTCCCTTGAGCACAGCGCCCCCTACAGACTCAGCCATCCCGCTCACCCACTGATGCATTTACTTGGGAAGGGTCCTACTCAAGCACTGACCACACCTCCCCCTGCAATCTCCCTAAGGGTGGCGGGCGCATGCACAGAACTGCTCTGAGACAGGCCAATGGTCCTGTTGGGAAAGGAGCTGAGAACCTGCAGCACACGAGCCCCATCCACACACACATGTGTAACCCTTCTGCCCCTCTGAGTTGGCAGCAACAAGGTCTGGGTTCAGTATCCAGGGGTTCCGTTTCAGTAACACAATGCATAACCGGCTTGAGCCCCCACCCAGTGACCTGGGACACTTACATACCACACCCCCCTGGGCGCCTCTAGGAGGCAATACTTCCCCACTCCCAAGCATGGAGTCTGAGTGTAGCAAAATCCTTTTAATAAAGGAAACAATGTGTGCATCTGTCGTGCTTCCTACTAGATTTGAACCTTAGCGTTCATAAACGGAGAGCTAGCATGAAACTCCCCCAAGCTTATTACAGCTTGGATCTGATATCGCTGCCACCAATCAGGATTTGAGTACCTGATAACTCTCTGTCCCCAAACCTTTCCTGGGGACCCCAAGACTCAATGCCTGAGCCCCCAGAAAGGGAAAAACCCACTTCCCATCCTGCTCTTTAGTTCCTCCAGATTTTTCCCACCCTGGGATACTAGGAGAGTTCCCTGCTTCAATCCCTTGAACATAAAACAGAGAGGACGATTTTAACTTCCCCCCCTTTTCTTCTTCCCCCCTTCCCAGTCTTTCCCTGAGAGAGACAGTACTCCTGCACCAGAGATTCCTATCCCCTGCTTAACTAGAAAAGGAAAATCCAACAAGTTTAAAAAGAAAGCTTTATAAAAAAAGAAAGAAAAAACACGACATGGTCACTGCATCAAGATGACATAACACAGGGTATTGCTTAAAAGAAAATTATGAATAATCAGCCTTATTCAAAAAGAATCCAATTTAAACATTCCAGCAATCCACACATGTAAATACAAAAATACAGTATAAACCTATTGCTTTCCTTTTGTACTCACAACTTGGGAACGAGGGTAAGAAGCTTGGAGATAGAAAAAAAAGCTCTTCCTTAGCCGAGAGAAAACAAATAGGCAGAACAAAGACAAAACACACCCAGAAGTTCCCTCCCTCACTTTGAAAAAATTCGG
This sequence comes from Chelonoidis abingdonii, assembly GCF_003597395.2. Lineage (NCBI taxonomy): Eukaryota > Metazoa > Chordata > Testudines > Testudinidae > Chelonoidis > Chelonoidis abingdonii. The sequence continues at coordinate 18,607,705 of NC_133794.1, read as the reverse complement.
TTTCCTGATTGGTCCTCTGGTCAGGTGTTTGGTTCCCTTTGTTAACCCTTTACAGGTGAAAGACACATTAACCCTTAGCTATCTGTTTATGACAGCATCACATTGGAGAAATACACAAACAGGATTATTAACACAAACCATAGCAAAAAACCACCTCCAAGTACGTTGCAAGTCTTGTTCCCCCTTAGGGTCTTAAGTCCAATCACCCCCCAAGTCAACCACCCAAAAGTCTCTGGCGAGTGCCACCCCAAGTTCAAAAGTTTATCTACAGATTTACCGCCCCCTAGCCTGGTAGAAATGGGGGAGGGGAAGCTCACACAGGGTGTTAAGGGGCATCTTACGTGGACCAAGGCCAACGTCTCCGCCTCTCCATGGATTCTGCTGCAGCCTTCCCACGACCAGCCACTACCCAGCTGTGCCACTCCCTCCAGCCGACCCGTGAGTCACTCAGTCGTCCTACCAAACCGCTCCACTCCGCTCACTGTTTCCATGGGCTGCTCCAACATGCTGCAAACTGCTCCCTCTGCCAGACACTTAGCGATAGGTCTTCAGGCTCCCCCACTAGCTAACACAGCACTCAGTGATCTCAGCTCAGCTCTTTTAGTGATTTCAGTTCTTAGATAGGTAGCCCTTCGGTTTGCTGGTGCACCATTGGCCCACATGAATTCAGCTCAGCAGTCTCTAGATGTACTCCTAATGGAATCAAAATTAGCTCTATTCTTTAACAGTGGAGAGAGGAGGATGTGCAACTGGTGTTCCAGGCCCTCAAAAGGGCAGGGCAGGGCAGGGCAGGGGCCATCAGGTGTACACACCACTCCCCCAACCTCTCTCAATTCACTGGGTTTTGGAACCCATGTCCCTTGTCTAGCAAGTACTACTTAATTTAGGTTGAGTCATTTCTGTCATAAAGCAGTCTCATAGTTCCTCATTCACATAACTAGGGTGACAGCACTTTTTTTTCCTTCTGCCCCAATAACAAAGAAATTGGGGATTGCAGCTGTCAAAATAACCATCCCAGGCTGCCATAGGCTTATGCTAGGTGGGCTGGGTGTGCCAATGCAAATGCCTGGAATTCCTTTCCACACTCCCTGAGATTCTTTCCACACTCCCCTTAATTCACCACCAGATGTCAGGGTAGAGCTCATCCTGACTCTGCTTACACATGCACATTCACAGGTCATCCATGCACACAAAAACACACACTCAGCGATTCTGAGACCAGAAGGGACAATTTTGGTCAACTAGTCTCACTTCCTGTATAACACAGGCCAGAGACCTGCCCCAAGATAATTCCTAGAGCTGAGCTTTTAGAAAAACCTCCAATCTTGATTTTAAAATGGTCAGTGATGGAGAATCCACCACAACCCTTGGTAAATTGGTCCAGTGGTTGACTACTCTCACTGTCAAAAATGTACACCTTATTTCCAGTTTGAATTCCAGCCATCGAATGGTGTCAGACCTTTCTCTCATAGATTCATAGACTTTAAGGTCAGAAGGGACCATCATGATCATCTAGTCTGACCTCCTGTACATTGCAGGCCATAGAACCTTACCCCACACTCCTGGAATAGATGCCTAACCTCTGGCTGAGTTACTGACATCCTCAAATCCTGGTTTAAAGACTTCAAGTTACAGAGAATCCACCATTTACACTAGTTTAAACCTGCAAGTGGCCATGGCCCCATGTGATAGAGGAAGACTAAAAAACCCCCAGGGCCTCAGCCAATCTGACCTGGGGGGAAATTCCTTCCCAATTCCAAATCTGATGATCAGTTAGACTCTCAGCATGTGGGCAAGACCCTGCAGCCAGACACCAAGAAGGAATTCTCTGTGATAACTCAGAGCCCTCTTCACTAAGTGCCCCATCACTGGCCCTTGGGGATATTTGCTGCTAGCAGTCCCAGATCAGCTCCATGCCATTGTAGACCGTCTCCTCATCCCATCCCCTCCAGAAACTTATCAAGCTCAGTCTTTTTTTGCCCCCATTTGGGAGGCTGTCCCAGAACTTCCCTTCTCTGATGGTTAGAAACCATCTAATTCAAGCCTAAACTTATTGATGAGCAGTTTATAGCCATTTGTTCTTGGGTCCACACTGTCATTTAACTTAAATAACTCCTCCCGCTCCCTGGTATTTGTCCCTCTGATGTATTTATAGAGAGCAATCAGATCTCCTTTCAGCCATTGTGGTTAGGCTGTACAAGCCAAGCTCTTTGAGGCTTCTCTCACAAGGTCAGTTTTCCATTCCTCGGATCATCCTAGTTGCCCTTCGCTGTACCTCTTCCAGTTTGAATTCATCTTAAACATGGGAGACCAGAATGGCTCGCAGTTTTCCAGGTGAGGTCTCACCAGTGCCTTGTATAATGGTACCAACATGTCTCTGTCTCTGCTGGAAATACCTCACCTGATGCAGCCTAGAACTGCATTAGCCTTTTTCACAGCCGCATCATATTGACAGCTCATAGTCATCTGGTTATCATCCAGTACACCACAATTTTTCTCCTCTTCTGTCACTTCCAACTGATATGTCCCAGCTTAGAGCTAAAATTCTTGTTGTTAGTCCCTAAACACATGATTTTGCACTTTGCATTATTCAATTTCATCCCATTTCTATTACTCCAGTTCACAAGATCATCCAACTCTTCTTGTATAATATTCCGGTCCTCCTCCACACTGGCAATACCTCCCAGCTTTGTGTCATCCGCAAATTTTATTAGCACATTCCCACTTTTTGTGCCAAGGTCAGTAATAAAAATGTTAAATAAGATTGACTGAGGAGCTCCACTAGTGTCCTCCCCCCAGCCTGACAGTTCACCTTTCATTTTGACCTGTTGTAGTCTCCCCTTTAACCAGTTCCTTATCCACCTTTCGATTCTCTTATTAATCTCCATCTTTTCCAATTTAGCTAATAATTTCCCACGTGGAACTATATCAGATGCCAGGTAGATTAGATCTACTGCATTTCCTTTGTCTAAAACATCAGTTCTCTTCTCAAAGAAGGAGATGAGGTTGGTCTGGCAGGATCTACCATTTGTAAAACCATGATGTATTTTATCCCAATGCACCTCTGTGTCCTTAACTACTTTCTCTTTCAAAATTTGTTCCAAGACCTTGCAGATAGTTGGGGTTAAACTAACAGGCCTGGAGTTTCCTGAATCACCTTTTTTCTCTTTCTTAAAAATAGGAACTATATTAGCAATTCTCCACCCATAGGGTACGACCCCTCCATGTTTACTAATTCATTAAAAATCCTTGCTATTGGGATTGCAATTACATGTGCCAGTTCTTCTAATATTCTTGGATGGAGATTATCCAGGCCACCCAATTTAGTTCCATTAAACTGTTTGAGTTTGATTTCCACCTCGGATGTGGTAATCTCTACCTCCATATCCTCATTCCCATCAGCCACCATGCGACTACCTCTAAGCTCCTCATTACCTTATTAAAACCCGAGGCAAAGGATTCATTTAGGTGTTGGGCCATGCCCTGTGTTATTTTAATCTCCACCCCATCCGCAGTGCTTAGCAGTTCCACTTCTTCTTTCCTTATTTTCTTCTTATTTATATGCCTAAAGAACCTTTAACTGTTGGTTTTAATTTCCTTTGTAAGGTCCAATTGTGTTTGGCTTTCCACAGTTCTCACTTCTCCCCTACACTTTCTGACCCCCCCAGAGGTCGCTTTCCTCGCTGATCCTTCCCATCATCCATTCCTTATAGGCTTTCTGCTTTCTCTTGACAGGGGTGGCTCCAGGACCCAGCACACCAAGCACGTGCTTGGAGTGGGAACCTGCGGGGGGCACTATGCTGGCGCTGCGAGGGCGGCAGGCAGGCTGCCTCCGGCGGTTTGCCTGCGGAATGTCCGCTGGCCCTGCAGCTTCGGAGGACCTCCCGCAGCACCGCTGAAGCCGCGGGACCAGCGGACCCTCCGTAAGCAAACCACCGGAGGCAGCCTGCCAGCTGTGCTTGGGGCGGCAAAATCCCTAGAGCCACCCCTGTCTCTTGATCACCTGTTTGAGATGCTTGTTCATCTAATGTGATCTGCAACCCTTCCTGACAAAATTGTTCCCCTCGCCTGGGATGCAGGCTTCAGAGAGCTTCTGAACTTTGACAAAGTAATTCCAGGCCTCCTCCACATTCAGATCCTTGGGTTCTTCAATCCAGCCCATGTCCCTAACTAATTCCCTTCATTATTTAAAGTTTGCCCTTTTGAAATCAAAGCCCTTCGGTGCAGATCGATTTTTGTTTATCCTTCCATGTAGTTTAAACTGAATTAGCTCATGATCACTCAAACCACAGTTGTCTCCTGCAACCAGCTTTTCTCCAAGGGCCTCACTGCTCACCAATACCAAATCTAAAATGACATCGCCTCATGTAGGTTCGGTGACTGTTTTGTGAAGAAATCTGTCAGCTATCACATCCAGGAAAACCTGGGCCCTGTTGTTATTAGTAGCACTTGTCCTCCAATTTACCTCTGGAAAGTGAAAAAGTCTCCCATAATCACACAACTCCCAGTAGTATTTATTTCATTAAAAACACTGAAGAGGTCTTTATCCAGATCAGATCCTAGGGGTCTGTAGCACATCCCAAGCACTATCCCAGGGGAACCTCTGGTAGCTTCTTCCCCAGAATGATTTTGGCCCAAACAGACTATCTTATCCATCCCATCACTTTCAATTTCTTTACAGTCTACCTCATCATTAACACACAATGCTACTCCTCCACCTTTGCCTTTTTTCAGTCTTTCCTGAACAGCACATACCCCTCAATCCTTGTACTCCAGTGTGCCTATTCCACCAGGTTTCTTTTATCCCTACAGTGTCTGGTTTCACTTCCTGCAGCAGTAGCTCTAGTTCCTCTATTTTGTTACCCAGCCTCCTTGCATTGGTGCACAGGCATCCTAATAACTGCTGCTGCTTGGCTTCACCCACATTCCTCGCCCAACTGGGTACAGTCATTCTGCTTCCAGTATCACCTTCCTGACTGGTATCAGCCCTGTCCTTCCTCTTAATGTCCATTCGTCTACTCACTGCAGGTCCTTTCTCCATTGCTGTGTCCTCTCTTTCTTGATTTTCCTTCAGGTCAATATTAGAATCAGGCATAGAGATTACATGAGCATCTCCTAACCATTTCCTGTGAGTTCCTGGTTTAAAGCTCTTTTAATCAGTTGCACTAACTCCATCCCAAAAGCCTATTTCCCTCCCTACTCAGGTTTTGGTCGATCTCATGAGAACAGTCCTCTGTTCGTGAATGCCTCCCAGTGGTCAAACATCCCAAAGCCCTTGTGACGTTATTGATATAATCTGGGACCATATAGAACATGGTTGCAACCAAGGTCCTGTTGTGGCACCAAATCTTTTTTAAAGGAGGGTCATATAAGGTGTCTAAGACCAGGTTATGGTTTGCTGGTTGTGATTAAGCTGTCTATATGTATGTATCATTTTGTAGTTGAAGTTATGAGTATTGGCTCTATACTGTCTGTATGTCAAACTTATGCTGTGCTTCTGGGAAACATCCCAGACAAGTTGGTGTTAGCTCTGCCTAGCCTGCTTGACGGCCCATTAAGGACCATCAGCTATACAATTGACCCACTGACAGAGGCAGATAGGCCTTGTAACTCAGCAAAGTATGAAGGGACTTGCCCATGTGACTCCAGACTCCATGTTTCTGTAATTTTCCACAGTAAGAACAAAGAGGTGTTCTTACACCTGGGAAAAGCCTATAAAAGGCTGATGCCTCATCTCCATCTTGTCTTCAATCCTGCTTCTTACCTCTAGAGGGACTTTGCTACAAACAAACTGAAGCTCTGCACAAAGGACTGATGACCCATCCCAGCAGGGGATGTACTCCAGAGACTTGATTTGAACCTGCAGTTTACTCCATCACTGCTACAAGCCTGAACTAAGAACTTTGCCATTACTGTATGTAATTGATTCCATTTAACCATTCTAGCTCTCATCTATATCTTTTTCTTTTATGAATAAACCGTTAGATTTTAGATTCTAAAGGATTGGCAATAGCGTGATTTGTGGGTAAGATCTGTTTTGTATATTGACCTGGGTCTGGGGCTTGATTCTTTGGGATCGAGAGAACCATTTTCTTTTATTGGAGTGTTGGTTTTCATAATCATTCATCCCCAGGACGAGTGGCACTGGTGGTGATTCTGGGAGACTGGAGTGTCTAAGAAAATTGCTTGTGTGACTTGTGGTTAGCCAGCGGGGTGAGACCAAAGTCCTCTTTGTCTGGCTGGTTGGGCTTGCCTTAGAGGTGGAAAAACCCCAGCCTAGGGCTGTAACTGCCCTATTTAAGCAATTGGTCCTGAATTGGCACTCTCAGTTGGGTCCCGCCAGAACCAGCATCGTCACAGCCCTCCTCACAGCACCACTGCCTGAGCCGTCTATTGATCATCCTAATCTTGTCTCACCTTCACGGTCCTCCTCTAAGGAGGGTAGAATTCCACTGAAGATCCCCAGAGCCTCCATTTCCTTAAGCATCTTCCCCAGCCTAGCACAGTCTCCCTTGATGCGAGAATCTAGTGTCATTTGTTCCCACATGAGGGACAATCAGTGGATTCTTTCCTGCTTTCCATTAGGATCCTCTTCAGCCTCAGGTGCACATCCTGTATCTTAGCTCCTGGCAGATAGCACATGCCTCTGTGCGCCAGATCAGCTCTGGTGACAGGCCCATCTATTCTTCCTAGTAGAGGGTCACCAATCATGTAGACCTGCCTTCTCGTAGTGGTGGTGCGATTCTCCAGCCTTCCTCCTATTCCTTCTGGCTGGAAGCCTTCTTGTCTTTTATTCTCACTTGAAATCTTCAGCGAGTCATCCTGTATCCTCCTCGGCTCCAAACTCTGGGTATCTCCACTGGCTCCTCCCCTCTGCTACAGGACTAGCTGCTCTTCTTTTCTTCCTTGCCTTTCCTCAGTTACAGCCTGCTGTGCCCCGTCTTCGCTTTCCAACTCAGCAAACCCGGTCCTGCACTAGCTTTCTCCTTCCCTAACCAGGCTTTTTCTCTGCTAGAATGAAGAGCCCTTGACTAGCGAGATGTTCCCCACGTAGGTACTTCTAGACTGTGCCCAAGTCACCCCTCAACCTTCTCTTTGTGAAGCTAGTTTGAGCTCCTTGAATCTATCACTGTAAAGCAGGTTTCTAATCCTTTAATCATTCTCGTGGCTCTTCTCTGACCCCTCTCCGATTTATTAACGCTCCTTAGGAATTGTGGGCACCAGAACTGGAAACAGGATTCCAGCGGCAGTGCCAAATACTTAGGCAAAATAAACTCTCTGCTCACAGGCTCCTGCTTCTGATTTTCCCTGGGGATGCTCAGCCTCAGGCCCTGCCGCCTCCCACCCTACCCCTTCCCTCCAAGCCTACACCCTCACTCCGCCTCTTCCAGCCCCCACTCCACCCATTCCAAGCCCCTACACTGCCTCTTCCCCGCCTCTTTCTGCCTCCCCCCCTGAGCATGCCCTGCCCCCTTCCTCCCACTCCCTCCCAACACCTCCTGCACGCCACGGAGTTCCGCAGTGGGTGGGAGGCTCTGGGAGGTAGGGGAAGGAGTTGTTTGGTGGGGCTGTCATCAGGCAGGAGTGCGGGGGTGGGAGGGGAGCTTGGCTGCCAGTGAGTACTAAACCACTAAGCCACTAGTCAGCACCTATGTCTCTGCTCCTACTCGACATTCCCGTTTATGGATCCCAGGATGGCACTAGCCCTTTTGGACACTGCATCGCACTGGGGGCTCATGTTCAGCTGATTATCCACCCCCACCCCCAAATCTTTATCAGAGTCACTGCTTCCCAGGAGAGAGTCCCCCAGCCTGCAAATCTGGCCCACAGTCCTTCATTCCTAGATACACATTTACATTTACTCCTATGTAGTGGGGTGGTTACCCACTCCAGCCCTCATAGGGTTAAAGCCACCCCTGGGAGAGGGCTGAGAGAAAAGCTGGGCTGATTGGGAGGCAGCCTCAGCTGGAGGACATGCCCCAAACAGACCCAGCTGGCCCTGTAAAGCTCAGGGCAGCCAGGAGTTCAGGAGGCTTGCTCTGGTCTGAGAGGGAGCAGGGCCTGGCTGCCTAGCAGAAAGGGTACCAGGAGTGAAGCAGGGCTGGGGAAAGCCAGGGTTGCTCCTGGCTGGCAACTCCCCAGGCTGCAAGGCCTAGTTTAAGGCCTAAAAACGTACTGGGTGGAAGAGGAAGGTGGCAGGTCCAAATCCCCTTGCCTGTGATGAGTGGCTTATACTGCAGGGAGTGGGGCTAGATGGTGACTGGCAGGAGCCCAGACTGAGGTGAGGTGGGGTGGGGTTAGTGGGTGGGGGTTTCCCTGGGTGGGGAGACCCAGAACCTGAGATTGTGGGGGTACTGCCAGGGGGCAGCAACCCAGAGAAAGAGGCACTGGGTCCATGAGGGGCATGGGGGCCAGCCACGAGCAGGACACCAGCCTGCAGAGGGTGCTCCAGCCTGGAAGAGAGCTAATTCCCAGAAGGTACCAGCAGGAGGCGCTGCAGGAGTGAGTCCACCCGCTTACACCATATTAAAATGAATAGCATTTGCCTGTGCCCCAAATGGTTCAGATTGCTCCAAATCAATGACCTGTCCTCTTCATTAGTTACCACTCCCCCAGTTTGTGTCAGCTGCAACTTTATCAGTCATGACTTTATGTTTTCTTCCAGGTCATTGATGAAAATGTTAAATAACGTAGGGCTAAGAACTAACCCCTGAGGGACTCCACTGGAAACACGCCTGCTCGGTAATTTCCCCTTTACAGTTACATTTTAAGTCCTAGCAATTGGCCAGGATTTCAAGTGGGCCATGTTCATTTTGTATTGTTCTAACTTTTTAATCAAAATGTTGTGCAGTTACCAGAAGTCTAAGCTTATTCCATCAACACTATTACCTTTATCAACCACATTTTTAATCTCATCAAAAAAGAGATCAAGTTACTGTTCCAGGATCAATTTTCCATAAACTCATGTTGATTTGCATTAATTACATTCCCCTCTACTTCTTTATCAATCAAGTGCTGTATCAGCCATTCCATTATTATGCCTGGGATCAACGTCTCACTGACATGCATCTAATCACCCATGTCATCTCAATACCATTTTTAAAAATTGGCACAGTATCAGCTTTCTTCCAGTCTTCTGGAACTCCCCCAGTGTGCCAAGGCTTATTGAAAGTCGCCTTTAGCTCCTCAATCAACTCTTTTAAAACTCTTGGATGCAAGTTATCTGGACCTGCTGATTTAAAAATGTCTGACTTTAGAAGCTTCTGTTTAACATCCTCCAGAGATACTACATGTGATGAGACTATATCATCTGTTTCTTGCCCCACATACAGAACAGAAATATTTAGTGACCACTTCTGCCTCTTTTGTATTAATATTAATAATTCTACCATTTCCATCTGGTAATGGACCAGTACCACTGTCCAGATTCTTTTTGTTCCTAATATATTTAAAAAACTCTTATTGTCCTTAACTCTGCTGTCCATAGATGACTCTTTGTGTCCCTTTGCTTCCCTTATCAATTTTCTTCCATTCTTAACTTCTGATTTATATTCATGACTATTAACTTCCCCTTTCTTCCCTTTGTTACATAGTTTTTTTTAATATTCATGCACACAACCATGCACATTCACGTCAAAAGAAGTGCACCTGAATGCCTGTGCACGCACGCACACACACGTACAAAAATATATGCTCACACATGTATGTGTCCTCTCACACATAAGTACACTCAGACACATGCACATGTATGCATACACACACAGGATCTGGATACTGGTCCCAGAGCCAGGCTCTCTTTGGAAGCTGTTGATCTTGTGGGAGTTGGGAGGGGGAATCCCTGTGAAGGAGTGTCACAAACTCACAGGACTTGTGCTCTCTCAGCTCCATATGGTGCTTGGGAGGAACCCCCTCTAGTATGATAGCCCCTCTCAGGAGTCCGCTCTCTCAGGGGTTAACCTATAGGCCTCTCTGCCTCCTGGAACTGCACCTCTCTGAACCTTCAGCATGCCTGTGTCTCATCATGGGCCCCGTTAAGGAATCCACTCGCTCTGGACCCCTGAAGCCTCCACTCCCAGAAGGAATGACTCTCAGTCAGCATAAAAGTTTATTGAGCCTCTGAACCCAGCACAGGAAACTCTCTTGGCCATCTAGGTCTCCCCTGCATCCAGGTGGGCTCTGGCTGCTCTCTCCCCAGTCTAGCAGCCCCCTCCTTCCAGCTGACTATCCTATGTCATCTCCCCCAACAGCTCCTCCCTTGTCATTTGTCTTCAGACCCAGGTAAACAGGTCACCTGAGCCTCCTCTCTTCCATCCTTTGTCCCCCACTGTCTGGAACCGGCTGGTCAGGTCACCGGGGTCCTCTCTCCTCAGCCCTTTGTCCTCCCATGGGCCAGAACCTGCTGACTGCCCAGCTGGGCTGGGCCTCCTGGTCACCAGGTCACTGGTTTCTAGGGTCCCCCATCTCCAGGCAGTTGTCCCAGGCCCAACTGCTAGGCGAGGTCACACCTGGTCCTCTGCAACAACAAACCCTCTCCCACCACCTCGTTAAACACACAGCACACAGGGAAACTGAGACCCACACAGTATTCATTCAAAACTCTAAGAAAAATCCCCCACTTCATCACATTGGGGTGGGGTTAACTGCTAGGTCCCTCCCGCCACCTGCAGTGAGCCAACGTCCACCTGGAGGCTCCATGATCCCAGGCACTCAGGGCTCTGCATGGCCTAGGCTGGGGAAGCGGGAGGGAGATGTGTCACTTTCAGACTCATGATGTGGGGGAGCAGAAGAGGTTAAATTGGGACTAGTCTGTCCAGTCCTAGGAACTGGACAAGCAGGGACACTGACACTGTGGATCCATGGGGCTGTGCTGCCACCTACAGGCACCTGGGCACTATGGGATGGAGCCAGACTGGAGACAAGGGAGTGGGGAGGATCTTTGGGTTAGGACAGGGGTGGGCAAGCCTTTTGGCCCAAGGGCCACATCTGGGTATGGAAATTGTATTGCGGGCCATGAATGCTCACAAAATTGGGGGTTGGGATGTGGGAGGGGGTGAGGGCTCTGGCTGGGGGTGGGTGGGCTCTGGGGTGGGGCCAGAAATGAGGAGTTTAGGGTGCAGGAGGGGGCTTTGGGCTGGGGCAGGGGGTTGGGGTGTGTGGGGAGATGAAGGCTCCGGCTGGGGATGCGGGCTCTGGGGTGGGACTGGAGATGAGGGGTTGGGAGTGCAGGAGGGTGCTTCAGGCTGGGACCAATGGGTTCGGCAGACAGGAGGGGGATTAGGGCTGGGGCAGGGGGTTGGGGTGCAGGAGGGGGGCAGGGGTGCAGGCTCCGGGCAGCACTTACCTCAAGCAGCTTCCAGAAGCAGCCACATGTTCCCCTTCCAGCTCCTACATGGTGACGCGGTCAGGTGGCTCTGCACACTGCCCTGTCCATAGGCACCGCCCCTGCAGCTCCCATTGGCCAACTACCTCCCCGCCCCGCCGCCATCCTATGTCAAAACTAGCTATGTGGCACAAGCACAGCTGGAGATAGCGCCTGGCACAGCCACACGGCTCCATGTATTGATAATGCCAAAGTGGTGTGTCTTGGCTCTTCGATTGCTAGCCCCCGTGCCCTGACACAGGGCGAGAACCCAGGAGTCCAGGGGAGAGCTGGGGGAATAGCTGAGGTTTTGCTTTGGCCAGCCCCCGAAAACACCAGACTAAATCGTTCAGGCCAATTTAGAAAATGGCAGCAAACCATGCAGGAAAACCTCTGTGCATGCAGCACTCAGCCAGTGGCGAGTCAGTGCCTTCAGCTAGGGGCCCGGCACCTGGCTGGGAGACCAGAAACCCTGGTTTGAAGCTTCCCTGTAGAGCAGGGATGTCAATGCAGGGCTCTTCCTGCTGCCTAGCCCCTTCGAGGGCTGCACCGCTCCCCACTGGACACCAGCAGCACCTGCCCGAGTCAGGTATTTTTACATGGTGAAATAGCCTCAAGGGGAGAGTCAGGCGCCCCCACCCCCAAGAGGGCAGGGCACACCTGTGGGGGGGAATCTCCAGTGTGAGGATGCAAGTGCCCTAACTCTGGGCTGAAAGGACAGACATACACTTGGCTTTTGCTGGCCTGGCACCAGGCAGAGGGTTCTCAGCCAAAACGAATCCAGTCAACTTTGCAGAGAGTTTCAAGTCAACCAAAACTGCATTTTTAGCAAATAAACAATTCATCCAAAACACTTCACTGTGCTGTGTTGAGTGCCAGTCCCCATCTGTAATCCCTAGACCCCACTCCCCAGACAACCCAGGAGCCCTGAGCGCCAATTCCACAGCTCTACCCCACTCCCCAGACGTCCTGAGAGCCAGTTCCACAGCTCTACCCACTAGACCCCACTCCCCAGAGAACCGAGACGTCCTGAGCGCCATTCCCCCAGCTGTAATCCCTAGACCCCACTCCCCAGGGAACCCAGAAGTCCTGAGTCCTGTGTGCCAGTTCAACAGCTCTACCCTCTAGACCCCACTCCCAAGGGAACCCAGGAGTCCTGTGTGCCAGTTCCCCGGTTCTACCCACTAGATCCAACTCCCCATACATAAGAATATAAGAATGGCCATACTGGGTTAGACCAAAGGTCCATCTAGCCCAGTATCCTGTCTTCCAACAGTGGCCAGTGCCAGGTGCTTCAGAGGGAATGCCTAGAACAGGTGAGCCATTCCCTGTCATCCATTCCCAGCTTCTGGCAAACAGAGGCTAGGGACACCATCCCTGTCCATCCTGGCTAATAGCCATTGAATTGATCTAGTTCTTTTTTGAACCCTGTTATAGTCTTGGCCTTCACAAGATCCTCTGGCAACGAGTTCCACAGGTTGACTGTATGTTGTGTGAAGAAATACTTCCTTTTGTTTTAAACCCTCTGCCTATTAATTTAATTTGGTGACCCCTAGTTCTTATTATGAGAAGGAGTAAATAACACTTCCTTACTTACTTTCTCCAAGCCAGTCATGATTTTATAGACCTCTATCATATCCCCCTTAGTCGTCTCTTTTCCAAGCTGAGACGTCCCAGTCTTAATAGTCTCTCCTCATACGGAAGCCATTCCAAACCCCTAATCATTTTTGTTGCCCTTTTCCAATTCCAATGTATCTTGTTTGAGACGGGGCGACCACATCTGTGTGCGTACCATGGATTTATATAGAGGCAATATGATATTTTCTGTCTTATCTATCCCTTTCTTAAAGATTCCCAACTTTCTGTTCACTTTTTTTGACTGCTGCTGCACATTGAGTGGATGTTTTTAGAGAACTATCCACAATGACTCCAAGATCTCTTCCTTGAGCGGTAACAGCTGATTTACACCCCATCATTTTAGATTGGGATTGTGTTTTCCGATGTGCGTTACTTTGCATTTAGCAACACTGAATTTCATTTGCCATTTTGTTACCTAGACACCCAGTTTTGTGGGATCCCTTTGTAGCTCTTCACAGTCTGCTTTGGACTTAACGATCTTGCGTCATTTTGTATCAGCTGCAAATTTTTCCACCTCACTGTTTACCCTTTTTTCCAGATCATTATGTTGAATAGCACTGGTCCCAGAACAGATCCCTGGGGGACACCACTATTTACCTCTCTCCATTCTGAAAACTGACCATTTATTCCTACCCTTTGTTTCCTGTCTTTTAACCAGTTACCGATCCATGGCAGGACCTTCCCTCTTATTCCATGACAACTTACTTTTCTTAAGAGCCTTTGGTGAGGGTCCTTGTCAGAGGCTTTCTGAAGATCTAAGTACAATATATCCACTGGATCCCCCCGTCCACATGTTTGTTGACCCCCCCTCAAAGAATTCTAACAGGTTGGTGAGGCGTGATTTCCCTTTACAAAAACTATGTTGACTCTTCCCCAACAAATTATGTTCATCTACGCATCTGATCATTCTGTTCTTTGCTATAGTTTTAGTCCGTTTGCCTGATACTGAAGTCAGGCTTACCAGCCTGGAATTGCCAGGACCAACTCTGAAGCCCTTTTTAAAAATTGGTGCCACCAGAGCTGCGGGACCAGCGGACCCTCCGCATGAACATCTGCGGCAGCTCCACTGGAGCTGCGGGAGCAGTGCACGGGGCGGCGAAATGCTATGTGCCTAGGACACCAAAAACACTGGCGCCGGTCCTGATCTAAACTGTTCTCAGTGGTAGCAGATGACAGAACAAGGAGTAATGGTCTCAAGTTGCAGTGGGGGAGGTTTAGGTTGGATATTAGGAAAAACTTTTTCACTCAGAGAGTGGTGAAGCACTGGAATGGGTTACTTAGGGAGGTGGTGGAATCTCCTTCCTTAGAGGTTTTTAAGGTCAGGCTTGACAAAGCCCTGGCTGGGATGATTTAGCTGTGGATTGGTCCTGCTTTGAGCAGGGAGTTGGACTAGATGACCTCCTGAGGTCCCTTCCAACCCTGATATTCTATGATTCTATGACATGCATGCTGGCCACTTCCTGGGAGCCATGCAGAGCCAGGCATGGAGCTTGTGTGCCGCAGCCAACCAGACTTTTAGCAGCCTGGTCAGCTGTGCTGACCAGAGCCACCCGGATCCCTTTTCAACCAGGAATTCCGGTGGAAAACTGGATGCCTGGCAACCCTAGCTGGGAAAAATGCCCTTCCCTCCTCCCACTATGTGTTGAGCTGGAGGCCAGGCTCCGCAATGAACTTCAGGCCCTGAGCTTTAAGAGGACTGCTCCCCTACCCTCCTGGGCTGGGCTGAGCCCTCATCTGAGTGGCGGGGGAGGTAAGCGAACGGGAGCTGGTGCTGGTGCTGCAAAGTCACTTCTGCCGTGGGGAGAAATGCCCATCTCATGTGAGATCCCTGGCTCAGGTTGCAGCTCTGGTGCTGATCACGTGTGTCTCAGAGCCCCTGGAGTGGCTTCCCACAAAGATGGGATGTTTCTGCAGCAGGCCAGGGGGCAGGGGGAGCACAGCTGGGGAGCGGAGAGGAAGGTGGAAAATAGGACACAATCCCGCAGCATGGATTGGCACCCACCTGACTCACAGCCATGTTGCCCCCAGCTCTCTGCAAGTGTCTCGCTGCGATCACACTGCCTTGCCCCTGTTCTGGTGCCCCTGCAGGCAGGAACCAGATTTTTGGTGTCCAGTCAGTACTTCTGACTGGACACTATACAGGCCCCCGTGCGACCGGACTTTCCAGTCGACAAGTGGACCCCTGTCAACCACAGGTGAGAGGCACCAGGGACAGCAGCTGAGGTGGCCTAGAGCAGGCCCAAGTCCCAGCAGCTGGCCAGAGTGCAATACTGGGCTACACTGACTGCACAATGGGGGGCTCCACATGACCGACACCCCAGGCTCCATGAACTGGCCCAGCAGGTTGGCACATCCCTGTGGAGCTTGGGGCAGAACCAGGCCAGACAAAGGTTAAGGAACTGGCCTGGGACTGAGCCCTGGGCTGTCATGGGACAACTTCGCCTATTTGTGATGGAGGCTGCTCAGACCCTCTGCGCCCTGGGTCCTGGCTATGGGACAGGAGACTGGCCTTCCCCCACAGGCAGCAGAGGGAAGGCCAGGCCAGCTGTGTCCTTGGGGGAGGTCTGTTTAGGGAAGGCACTTTACAAAGCAGGGTCAGGCTGCATGGGGGTGGGGAAGGAATTTTAAAGGGCTCTGGAGAGCTGCAGAATTTTGCCCTCAATGCCTCTGAACTCACTTCCCCCAACCCTGTGCCAATCACAGCCCTCGTGAAGCCCATTGGCCTGCCCCACTGCCCCACCTAGGGTTGCCAGGCAGCCAGTTTTCAAGGACAACTCCCAGTCGGACAGGGACCTTGGCAGCGCTGGCCAGCACTGTTGACCAGGCCAGTAAAAGTCTGGTCAGTGGCACAGTTGGGGCTAAGGCAGGCTCTCGCCAGGAACACTCTCCAGGGGCTCAGTAGGGGGTGCTGTACTGTAGGGTGGCACCGGGGGCTCAGCAGGGAGCACTGTGCTCTAGGGTGGCACAGGATGCTCAGCAGAGGGCATTATGCTGTAGGGCAGTGCAGGGGGTGCTGTGCTGTACAGTGGCACAGGGGGCTCAGTAGGGGGTGCTGTACTGTAGGGTGGCACCGGGGGAATCAGGAGGGGGTGTTGTGTGTCTGGGTGGCACAGAGGGATCAGTAGGGGGCGGTGTGTCAGGGTGGCACAGGATCAGCAGGGGGCACTGTGCTGTAGGGTGGCACAGGGGGTTCAGTAGGGGGTGCTGTGTCAGGGTGGCACGGGGTAAGCAGGAGGTGCTGTGCTGTACAGTGGCACAGGGGCTCAGCAGGGAGTGCTCTAGGCTGGGCTGTCAGCTCCCAACACAGGCAGGTGCGGGGGTGGGGGGTGGGAAGGTCTAGATTCAGAGAACCTCCAATGTCTTTAGAGCCCATGGGTGTCAAGGACCCTTTTTCAGGAGCCCCAGAAGCAAGCCAGCCGGCCTTTGGCTGCAGAGCCAGCTTCAAACAAGCACTGCCTATGACATGGGGCAGCTCAGAGCTGAGCCACGTGGGCAGAGGGGGCACTGGCTGCAAATGCAGGTACAGCTTGTGGGGTACAGGAGCAGAAGGAGCTGTGAGCAGGTCCCTGGGAGGAAGCAGAGATGTTGCTTCTTGGGCACAGAACTGGACGGAGGGGCAGACAGGGATTTGTGAGTATGAAAGCTGGCAACTGCTCTTTATTCCTCCCCTGCCCAGAGAAAAAGGCCCCTGTGTAAATAGCCAAAACCAGACTGAGAATAGACCTGACTCAGAGAAGCAATTCCTACCCCTAATGAAAACAACCTTGCAAGGCCCCAATAGCTGCAAATCCCTAAAGCCAAAGGAAAAATGCTGGTGGCAGAGTTGAATCCAGTTTCCACAGAGAGAAATTGTAAGCTGGCTTCCTGGCAAACCATGATGGGAAAGTCCCTGGGAGGTTTATCTGGCTCAGGACAATGTCATCATCCAAAGGTGGGTGCCTAGTTGGGTGGCCAAGCTCTGACGGTGCTGCAGAACTCCCCCAGAAAAGGGTGCAGTTAGCCAGACCTAGTGTGACAGAGTGGGAATTCTCTGTAATATTTTGAATGAGTACAGTGTGCCTCAGTTTCCCCTATGTACTGCAGAGACCCTGGGATCCAGCTGTGACTGACACCAGCTGTCTGGGGCCTGGGCCCCATGGCTAGGGAGAAGGAAACAGCCACTAATTGCCTAGACATTTGGTACCTAGAAACTAAAGACCAGAGAGGGCCCCCTCTCTTCAGGAAGGCACCCAGGTTTGCCTGTGAACAAGAACCAAGGACTGAGGAGGGGCCAGGGGGTTGTTAAGTGGGGGCTGCTGGAAGCTGGAGGCTCTCCTGCAGTGGGACAAACGCAGGACAGAGGTCTTGGGGCTGACAGACCAAGCTGTAACTTTCTTGTCTACGTTAATCCAGGATTTTCCACACGCTGTTCCAGACAGCTAACAAACCCAACTGCTTTTGTAAGGCTGGCTGAGAGTCAATGGAGGGGTTGAAGGGGGAGGGTGTACTGTTCCCTTAGGGGGTACGTTTCCCAGGTGAACTCTCTGAGGGGAGTGCAGGGTGTGAGGCAGGGGTACTGAAGGCACCGAGGTTTGGTCCAATGAGGCAGTGAAGCCGAGTGGCTCACCCTAGTGAGAGAGAGACTCTCAGGGGGTCTGGCACACTGAAGGGGTCCTCCCCAGGACATCTCCCACAGCACCGGCTCTGGGGATTGACCTGCTGCAAGCCCCTGCTGCATGGTTTGGAGTCAGCCAGCAAGCCAAGCTGGCCAGGTAAAGAAGAGACGCCCACCTGGGCTAGCCGAGGACCCACAGAGGCCTCTGATTCTGGCATACCCAGATTCCGGAGGACGTCTGGGGCAGACGGGCAGCTGGCTAATTGATGGATGCTCAGCTGGACTCGGACTCGCAGATCCAGCGCCCAGAAGATTGCTGAGGACACGCTGAGAGGCTGTGGAATGGGCCCCAGCCGTTGAATCTCTCTCACTGCAATGCACCAGCACAGGAAGCAGCTGCTAGCCAGGTGGACGGAAGCCAGTGGCCATGAGCTCTGCCCATACGGCACTGGGTCTGATGCAGAGGCTGGACATGGGGACTCGATTCTGGGACATGATGTTATTGACCAGAGAAACGTTGTTACATGCGGGTTGTAAAACCAGGGGAATGGGCACTAATGCAAACCCGAAGAGCAGCCATTCAGTGACATCCAGTCTGGGAACTGAGTGGGCATGAAAAGGACTGAGAAATACACAGCTGGCCAGGCCACAACAGCATGAGCATCTAGCAAAAGCCCCGCCCACAATTTGGGGTCCAGGGATCAGCCCCCAGCCTCCGCTTTCAGTTCAACAGGGACAAGGTGGCGTGTTCCGTGCTGTGTTTATGAGCGCTATGCAGGGCCATGACTTCCTGGTCTGGAGCTGCTGCCCCGGGCGTGCAGCTGAGCTAACCGCTCCTGGGGCAGAGCAAGGGTGGGGTGAACAGGACTGAAACTGACCCGTCTCAGTGGAGGATCTGGAAAGACAGGTGAGCCCAAGGGCCAGGAACTTCACAACAGCCCAGAGGAAGGAATCGCCCAGGGAAATGGAGCACAGGCCCTGAGCTAGAGGGCAAAGGGGCAGGTGTCAGGTTAAGCACTGGCCTTCAGGATCCTGACAAAAGGAAGGAGAGTAGCAAAATATGGACCCTGGACCTTAGAAAAGCAGACTTAGACTCCCCTAGGGAACTAATGGGCAGGATCCCCTGGGAGGCTAATATGAAGAGGAAAGGAGTCCAGGAGAACTGGCTGTATTTTAAAGAAGCCTTATTGAGGGCACAGGAACAAACCATCCCAAAGTGCAGAAAGAACAGCAAATATGGCAGACGACCAGCGTGGATTAACAGTGAAATCTTCGGTGAGCTTGAGCACAAAAAGGAAGCTTACAAGAAGTGGAAATTTGGACAGATGACTAAAAAGGAGTATAAAAATGTTGCTCGAGCATGCAGGGGTGTAATCAGGAAGGCCAAGGCACAACTGGAGTTGCTGCTAGCAAGATATGTGAAGAGTAACAAGAAGGGTTTCTACAGGTATGTTAGCAACAAGGTAGTGGTCAGGGAAAGTGTGGGCCCCTCACTGAATGGGGGAGGCAACACAGTGACAGATAATGTGTAAAGAGCTGAAGTACTCAATGCTTTTTTTGCCTTGGTCTTCACAGATAGGGTCAGCTCCCAGACTGCTGCACTGGGCAGCACAGTATGTGGAGGAGGTGACCAGCCCTCAGTGGTGAAAGAGCAGGTTAAGGACTGTTTAGGAAAGCTGGACATGCACAAGTCCACGGGTCCAGATCTAATGCATGCAAGGGTGCTGAGGGAGTTGGCTGATGTGATTGCAGAGCCATTGGCTATTATCTTTGAAAATTTGTGGCGATCGGGGGAGGTCCCAGACGACTGGAAAATGACAGTTACCTTTTCCGTAACTGGTGTTCTTCGAGGTGTGGTGCTCATGTCTATTCCACAATAGGTGTGCGTGCTCGCCATGTGCACCAGTGCCAGAAGTTTTTCCCCTAGCAGTACCCATAGGGGGGAGCGCCCCCGTGACCCCTGGAATGGCACCTGCCTGGCACAGTATAAGGGGAGCTGCATGCTCCCCCTACCCTCAGTTCCTTCGTGCCAGACAATTCTGACAGAGGGGAAGGAGGGCAGGATGTGGAATAGACACGAGCAACACATCTCGAAGAACACCAGTTATGGAAAAGGTAACTGTCTTTTCTTCTTCGAGTGATTGCTCATGTGTATTCCACAATAGGTGATTCCGAGCTATATCTGTTGGAGGTAGGTAGGAGTTCACAAGTTCCCAGATGGAGCCAGCCCTGCCGAACTCGGCGTCATCCCTGGGATGATCGCATAGTGCGAGGTGAATGTGTGAACTGAAGACCACGTGGTGGCCCTTCAAATGTCCTGGATGGGGATGTGGACCATGAAGGCAGCCGACAAGGCCTGTGCCCAGGTCTAGTGTGCCCTCACAATGGACGGCGGGAAAACACTCACCAGCTCGTAACAGGAACAGATGCCCGAAGGGATCCAATTGGAAAGCCACTGAGAGGAAATCAGCCGGCCCCTCACGCACTCAGCCGAGGCGATGAACAGTTGTGAGGACTTTTTGAACAGTTTAGGCCACTCGAGGTAGAAAGTCAGAGCCCGCTGCAAATCGAGCGTGTGGAGACGGCGTTCCTCACTGGATGCGTGAGGCTTGGGGCAGAGGACCAGTAGAAAAATGTTCTGACCCATGTAGTAGGCGGAGACCACCTTCAGGAGGAACGCTGGGTGTGGGCGGACCTGGACCTTTTCCTTATGAAAGACTATGTACAGCAGCTCGGAGGTCAGGGCCCTGAGCTCCGAGACTCACCTGGCCAACATGATTGCAACCAGGAAGGCCACATTCCACAAGAGGTGAGACCAGGAGCACATGGCCAGTGGTTCAAATGGGGGCCCCGTGAGACGAGCCAACACCAGGGTCCCACTGAGGGACCTGGGGGTCTAGAATACGAAAAAAGATGATCCAAACCCTTAAGGAAAATACCGTGTGCCCTCGCATCAGCGGATGGAAGGCTGATATGGCTGCCAGGTGCACCTTAACCGACAAGGGTGCCAGGCCCTGGGGCCTCAGGTGGAGGAGGTAATCAAAGATAAGCTGGATCAGGCGGTCACCAGGGAGACACCCTGGTCCGCTGCCCACCTAGAAAACCGGGACCACTTTGCTAAATAAGCGTGGTGAGTGGAGGGCCATCTACTTTCGAGGAGGACATGCTGAACCTGGTACGAGCATCTAACCACTGAGCAGCCGCACTGTGAGGTGAAGAGTCGCTGGGTTGGGATGGAGAAGGCGTCCCTGGTCCTGAGAGAGTGAGTCTGGGCGGAGCGGCCACAGCGGAGCTACCGCCAGGCTCGTGACGGTCCCGTACCAATGCTGCCTGGGCTATGCCAGAGCAATCAGGAGGACCCAGCCCTTGTCCGACTTTATCTTCTCCAGGACCCTGCTGATCAGCAGGAACGGGGGAAAGACATACAGAAGCTGGCCTGACCAGGACAGGAGAAAGGCATCAGAGATAGCGCCGCTCCCCAGGCCCCCCCGGAGCAGAATCGGGGGCATAGCCAGTTCTGCCGAGTCACGAATAGATCCACCTGGGGAGTTCCCCACCTTTGGAAGAGCTGGTGGGCCACTTCCGTGTGGAGGGACCACTCGTGTTGTGAGGAAAAGTCCCTGCTCACGCCATCTGCCCTCTCATTCTGGGCACCCGGTAGGTGGAAGTCCTTCAGGTGGATGTTGTGGGCTATACAGAAGTCTCACAGCCTGAGAGTTTCGCAGCAGAGGATCGGGCCCCACCTTGCTTGTTGATATAGACTGTCGAGGCCATGTTGTCCGTGAGGACCCTGACTACCTTGCCCTCCAGGTGCAAGCGGAAGACCATACATGCCAGCCGCACCGCCCTGAGCTCCTTGATGTTTATATGTAGAGTCAGGTCTTGAGCCGACCATAGGCCTTGGGTCCAAAAGTTCCCCACATGGGCCCCCCAACCCAGGTTCGATGCATTGGACACCAGCTCCAACAACGGGGCCCTGTCCCTGAATGGGACCCCTTGGAGCATGTTGTTTGTGACGGACCACCACCGTAGGGAGGTGATCACAGAGTCCAGCATGGTGAGGACCTTGTCCCTCCTGTCAGTGGCCTGGGAGAACTTTGAGGCCAACCAGAGTTGGAGGGACCTCATCCTGAGTCTGGCATGATGGACCACGTATGTCCACACCGACATGTGACCCAAGAGTTGCAGGCAAACCCTGGCTATGGTCACCAGGAACCTTGTAACTGAGTCAATGAGACCTTTCAGGGTCTTGAACCTCTTTGGTGGTAGAGGAGCGCTGGCCGACTGTGTGTCCAGGAGCTCCTCGATAAACTCTGTGTGTTGGATCGGGACTAATGTGGATTTGGTGCTGTTTACCAACAGGCTGAAGGCGGTGCACATGGACAGGAGCGCCACGTGATCCCTCATCCGTGACCGGGAGGTGCCCTTGACAAGTCAAGCGTCCAGATAGGGGAATATCTGGACCCCCCGCCATCTGAGGTAGGCAGCTACCACCAACATGCATTCTGTAAACACCCTGGGGGCTAGGACAGACCAAATGGGAGGACCAGGAATTGGTAATGATTCCATCCCACCATGAAACGGAGGAAGCTCCTGTGCCTCTCAAATATGTGGATGTGGAAGTATATGTCCTGTAGATCAAGGGCAGCGTACCAATCCCTGGGATCCAGGGAGGGGGATGATGGAGGCCAGGGAGATCATGTGGAATTTGAGCTTCACCATGTACTGATTCAGACCTTGGAGGTCCAGGATGGGCCTGAGCCACCCTTTGTCTTCAGAATAAGGAAATAACGGGAGTAATACCCCTTGCCCATGAACTCCTCAGGCCCTCCCTCTATCGCTCCTAGTCCTAGAAGCCGCCCCACCTCCTGCTTGAGCAGAGCTTTGTGCAAGGGGTCCCCCAACAGGGACAGTGGTAGGGGGAGGTAAACTGGAGGCTGTAACCCCGGGAGATGGTGTTGAGGACCCATCGGTAAGAGGTCAGCTGCGACCATTCCGGGAGGAAAGCACACAACTGGTTGGAGAAGGGAGACTTTTTGGGCGGTGGATCCCTGATGAGGACTGGCGGGGTGCCCCCGATCATCCCATCAAAAACACCTTTTCCCCACCTGCTTGCCCTTGGAGGACCTAGGCTGGGGGGCAGGCCAAGACTGCCTCTGAGGGCATCTCTTATAGTCCCGCTGCTTCTTATGGGCAGCCTTGTACTTTGGGAGAGGGGCCTGGGCAGGAGTCTGCTGCAGCTTGAATTTAAGTTTTGCCGGAGCCAGGACATAGCGGCCCAGAGTCTGGAGGGTCGTGCAAGAGTCTTTCATGCCATGCAGCCTTGTATCTGTTTCCTCTGCAAACAGAGCTTTCCCATCAAACGGGAGATCCTGCATGGAAGACTGTTCCTCACTGGACAGCGCAGAGAGCAGGAGCCATGACGCCCGTCTCATGGACACCGCGGAGGCCATTGATAGTGCGGCTGTGTCCGCAGCATCCAAAGCTGCCTGCAGGGACACCCTCGCGGCTGCTGCCCCTTCCTCCACTAGCGCCTTAAACTCCTACCTATTGCGTTCCTGGAGGGAGTCCTCAAACTTAGGCAGGGAGCCCCACAGATTGAATTCATACTGGCCCAGGAGAGCCTGGTAGTTCGCCACTCGTAACTGGAAGCTCGAAGATGAATAAATTTTCCTTCTGAAAGAGTCCAGTCTCTGAGAGTCTTTGTTCTTTGGGGTTGGGGCTGGCTGACCCTGCCGTTCCCTGTGGTTGACCAACTGACCACCAAGGAGTTGAGCGCCGGGTGGGTATACAAGTACTCATGCTCCTTAGTGGTTACAAAGTACTTGTGTTCCGCCTTTTTAGAGATGGGGGCCAGCGAGGCCGGTGTTTGCCACAGGGCACTTGAAATCTTAGCCACCCCTTCATGGAGAGGCTAGGCTATCCTACCAGTGCCAATGAGGACAACACGTTAAACAGGGAGTCCGAGGGCTCCTCCATCTCCTCTGCCTGGAGGTGTAGGCTTGCTGCCACTCTCTAAGAGTTCTTCATAGGCCCTGAAGTCCTCCTGCAGGACGGAGGGGGGCAGGGCCGCAATCACAATCACCGACTCCGGGCAGGACAAAGAGGCTAGTGCAGTGCTCTGGGTGTCGGCCAGCACCGGAGGGTCCACCACCTGGTTGGACTCTGGGCACGATGCCAAGGACGTACGTCCCACCGAGTCCTTTCTCGTGGGTCTGGAGAGGGAGGCCGATGGTGCTTCTGAAGCTCTGGCCACTGAGCGAGCTCCCACTGGCGGCTGCACTGGGGCCACGGTGCCTACTGGTACCATTCGGCCGTCCAGCTGTCCGGATTGGCTGGCCTGGCCCATCAAAGGATGGCGTAAGCTCCACTGCTGTCTCTGGACCGGGAGGAGCAGTGTTGCCGGCATCTACGATGGCCATGGGACTGCCATCTCCACATGGAGGACCGGTACTGATGGTAATAGCTGCTCCGCAAACGGCCTCAATGGGCAGACTCGCGATGGCGAGATGCTGGCGATCAACGCCAGGAGCTGCAATGTCTTGGTAGAGATTTGGAGTGGGAGTCCGAGCGGGAACGGCCTGCCCATTTCGCCCCACTCTCCTGCTGGACCTGAACGCCAGCACTTACAGCCGGGAGTATGAACATGGCCACCCAGGGCTGCCCCAAGCACTGAGAACAGGGCTGTGGAAACTGAGGTCAGAAGAGTTGTGACAGGCATGAATTCCCCATTAGGACAGATCGAGTTTGCAGACTCCACCGAAACAACAGAGGTGCAGCAGGTGCCCATCAAAGGTGGCCCCTCCCGGCAGCTGCCCAGGACTCAGGGAGGGGAAGCGCTGAGGATTTGGGCTGGGTTGTGACTTGTCCTGACACATCCTGGTGAAATGCAAATCGTTCAGCTGGCCTTACTCATTTGTCTCTTCTCTGTTGGGCTGCATCCCCCTGGGGGATAGTGTGTCAGACCCCCAGAGATGCTGGGCAGAGTGGAGACAGGGTGTATCACGCTGAAAGGGCTAGTGGCTTTGAACCCAGGACAATCACAGTCTCCTGAAAGCCAACAGCTGCCATGCCCCCCCTCCAGGCTGCCCAGCGGGTGCCTGGCTGCAAGCAGCTCTCGTATTCTGGGGCTCGCTGGTGCTGCGCTCGCACCCAGGAAGGCTCGGACACAGCCCAGGGTTCTGAGCCCTCTCCGCTTGTACCCCAGGGCCTGTGGGGAACAACTGTGCCTGGCTGGGCATGTAGGTGGAACTGTGGGAAGACCCTGGAGAACGATCAGCAGGCAAGGGGATTAGCGTGTCCCCACTACAAGGTGGGCGAGTTCCCTGAGTGAAAGCCTCCTTCCAGCCCCACAGGGACCAGGGACCTCAGGGTGAAAGCACAACTGTGCGAGAGCTGCAAGCAGGGGGGGCACCCATGGTAAGTCAGTGCTGAGCCAGGGCAAGGGGCTAGGAGATGGGGTGCGACGGGGAGGCAGAGCTCCAGCACCTGGGGAAGCGCAGAGAGAACACTTGGGCACAGACCTCACGCAGGGAGGTTGGGGGAGAGGAGAGGTGGACATGGGCATTTCTGCCAGCTGCTCTTTGTCCTCCTGGAGTGCGCAACCATGACTCTTCCCCAGGGCCCCACTGCTCAACCACAGCACTTCAGGCCACAGACAATTGCTAGGAGCCCCCGGCAAAGGCCCAGGTGGCACTGCCACTGCAGCTATGAACTGCTCAGCGGGGACCAGCCCAGATGACCCCAGGGAAACAGGCTGCTAAAACCAACCAAGATCAGCCCAAGACTGGAGCTGACCCAGAGCAGCCGCTCCACCCAAACCAGAGCCACGGCAAGGCCCTGCGTATGGCAAACGGCGCACGTAGGGTGGGGTGGGGGAAACAGGCACATAGAATGGGGGCAAAGACAGGTTCCTTGTTAACTACAGCTTTATTAGGTGCAGTGGGGCCGGTCTCTGTACAGCGGGTCCCAGGGGGATAGGGGCAGGGTGGGCTCTGTACAGCGGATCCCAGGGGGCAGGGGCGGGGCCCCCTGTACAGCAGGTCCCAGGGGGGTTAGGTGCAGGGGCAGGATCTGCAGTGGGTCCCAGCAGGGTTATGTGGGAGGGCAGGGATGGGGGTGAGGGTCCCTATACAGGAGATCCCGGGGCTTAGATGCGGGGTGGGCTCTGCACAGCGGGTCCCAGGAGAGTCAGAGGCAGGGCCGGCTCTGCACAGCGGGTCCCAGGGGAGTCAGAGGCAGGGCCGGCTCTGCACAGCGGGTCCCAGGGGAGTCAGAGGCAGGGCCAGCTCTGCACAGCGGGTCCCAGGGGAGTCAGGGGCAGGGCCGGCTCTGCACAGCGGGTCCCAGGGGGCGAGGGCCCCAGTACTGCACATCCCAGGGAGGTGAGGCGCAGGGCCAAGCTCTGTACAGCGGCACCCAGTTGGTTCAAAGCTACTTGATTTAAACAGGGATTTAAAAAATAGTTTAAAAATGAGCTACACATTGTCTATGCTACAGCAGGTGGCAGGAGCTGTGCCCGGCCACCGGGCTCCTCCCCAGCCCCTGCTCCCAGAGCCATGGACAGGCGAGCCAGGTGGGGAATGTACAGAGGGGACGGAGCCCAGCCGGCTGTCAGTTCGCTGCCTGGCATTGTACCGTGGGTGGGGTCCCCAGTGGGAGGTCAAGCTGCCATTGTGGGGCAGAGGGGGTGGGATCAGCAATGGAGGACAGGTGCCGCCGATCCCAATCAGCTGTGCCCAGGGTGGGGGTGGCAGTGGTGCCACAGGGGAGGCAGACACCAAAAGCAGCTGGCAGCCCCCCACCGCTGGCTGGAGCCCCCCACCAGACAGGCCCCACTGGAGCAGCGGCATCTCCAAGGAATAAATTAACCTGGAATGTGATGAAGTGCCAAGAAACAGGACGGGGAGGGCGGGGGACCTGGGGGGGGGCTCAGCCTCAGGCAGAGAGCTCGGGGCAGTGGGGGGCTCAGTCCCCCCGCATTGCGGAGGGCCCTGAGCAGGGGGGCTGGGGGCTCAGCCCCCCGCATTGCGGGGGGTGCGGGGGGTGCTGTGCCCCAGACAGCAACCACAGGCTAGCGCTGCATACGCAGTACACAATTACAGTGAGCGGGCTCCTCCCCAACGTGGGGGGCACACTGCCCACCGAGCAACAGTGGGGGGAGGAGGAGGCCAGGGATCACTCTCCCCCCCTGCAGCCCCACCCCTGCCTATGGTGCTTTAGCAACACCTACTGGACACTTTACATATAATATTTTGTAAAAATAAAGCGCTTGTTTAAATGACATTTTTTTTTCTATACAAAAGACTTTTTTTTAAAAAAGACCAACACCCCTCCCCGGGGAGATGGGGAGTCAGGGCATAGCTAGAGCCCCATCCCCCCCCCGATGGCAGTTGTGGGGGAGCCCACAGCCCCCACCCACAGAGAGAGGGATCTTTTCCTTTTTACATTTGACATTTTTCTTATAAAAAAACCACAAGGGGGGGTGTCTCCAGGAGGCAGGGCCCGGGGGCGAGTGAGGGGCTCCCCCAGGAAGGGGGTCTGGGGGGCAGAGAGAGGGGCTTGGGGCCCTGGCTCCCTCCCCCCTGCCCTCACGCAAACACCTGCATCTTGGTGGGCTGGTCGGGCAGGTGGGAGAGGGTCTGGGGGGGCCCCAGCACGGCCGGGCTGGGGGTGGACTCGGACCAGTCGGACAGTGAGTGAGGTGAGGGGCTGGCCCACTGCTCCGGGGACTCAGGCGAGGGCGTCAGGTAGGGGTGCTCGCTGCGCAGGTGCAGGTAGTGCTTGGGGGTGCCATCCTGGCCGGGGGTGTAGCTGTGCTGCGAGGGGGGTGTGGGGTAATCTTCTGCCCCCTGCCCACTGGGTGCCTTGTAATACTGGGGAGGTGGTGGGGGGCCAGGGCGTGCACCCCCCTGCCCCTCCTTGGGTGAGATGGGCTGGCTGGTGTGGCCCAGGGTGGGTGCTGCAGGGGGTGGTGGGGGCATGGGCTGCCCAGGGGTGGGTGCCGGCGGGGTCTGCTCCTTGGCAGGGCTGGGGGCAGCCAGCACCTGGGAGCTGTGCACCATGGCCAGGTGGTTGGGCAGCAGCAGCCCCTGCGGGAAGGGCTGGGCCGGCTGGTGCAGGTTCGGGTGGGAGGCAGCCGGATGCACCACCCCGATGACTGGGTTGCACTGCGAGGTGGGGACACGGGTGTGCCAGTCGAAGGGCACCGCCACCGGGCTCACCATGCCCAGGCTGAGCCCCACGCAGCCGGGCTGGCGTGGCAGCGAAGGCATGGAGACCCGATTCATGGAGAGGATGGTGCTTTGGGCCGATGCCACCTCGCCCAGGTCACTGAGCCGCGCCAGGCTGACGGCAAAGGGCCCGTCCATCAGGCCATGTACCATGGGCGTGGAGCCCACCGACATGGAGGAGCTGCCTGGGTGGAAGACGCCAGGCGAGGCCAGGACGGGCGAGGTGGGGTTAGCCACATAGGGAGAGTCCAGCGAGTCGACGGGTGACAGGGTGACTGAGCTCTCCAGCAGGGAGCCCTGGCACTCCAAGCTCAGCTTCTTGCTGCGCCCCTTGGCCTCCTTGGCCAGGCTGGCGCTGCTGCCTGCCCCTGCCGTGTTCTTGGTGCTGGGCCGCCGGCTCTTCTTGCCCTGCGGCGTGGGCTTGAGGCTGGGCAGGAAACTGTTGGGAGGGCACATAAGCGGGGACATGGTGTGGCCGGGGGGCAGCGCCCCCTGCGGACTGCGCACCGTGTTGTACTCATCCAGCAGGCGCACAATGTCATGGTGCATCCGCTCCTGGGCGATGTCCCGCGGCAGCCGGTCCATGTGGTCTGTGATCTCCCGGTTGGCAAAGTGATCCAGCAGGATCTTGGCTGCCTCGTAGCTGCCCTCCCGAGCGGCCAGGAACAGCGGGGTCTCCTCCTGGGGGGATAGCAGGGCTCAGAATGCGCTGAGGGGGCTGCCCCCATCCCTGGAGCACTGGGAACGCCAGGGCAGGGCTGGGAGATGCCCACAGCCCTCTGTGCTGGGGCTTTAGAACCAGGGTCGGGCCCTGGGCACATGGGGCTCCCCCTCCCCAACACAGGAGCAGCACAGCCTGGTGCTCGGCCCAGAGGCTCTATGAAGAAGGCACAGTGGGGGCCACCATCGTGGGCGGGGCCTGTAGGGTGAATAACAGCCAGGCCTCACTGGCCTGCCCATCCTGCCCACCGCTCACCTTGCTGTCCTGCATGTCCTTGTTGGCCCCATTCTTCAGCAGTGCAATCGTGGCCTCCACATTGTTCACGGCCGCGGCCCAGTGCAGCGCAGATTTACCTGGGGGCACCAAGGCGTGAGAGGAGGCCCTCTGCTGGTCCATCCCCCCGCTGCCCCTCAGTCCTGACCTGCAGCCCTGCTAGCCCAGCCCTGGACTCCCCCACTCCCCTCACAGCTCTGCCAGTGCCCCTCAGTCCCAACCCACAGCCCCCTGCTCCTGCCCAGCTCTTCTGGTGCCCCTCATCCCTGACCTGCAGCCCCGGCCATGCCGGCCCTCAGCTCCCCCCCCACCGCACACACACACAGACACAGCTCTTCTGGTGCCCCTCATCCCTGACCTGCAGCCCCGGCCATGCCGGCCCTCAGCTCCCCCCCCACCGCACACACACACAGACACAGCTCTTCTGGTGCCCCTCAGTCCCTAACCGCAGCTCCTGGCTAGCCCAGCCCCGGGCTCCTCCCCCTGCACAGCCCCTCCCAAATCCTCACAGGTTGGCAGTGCCCTCCCATGTCACCAAGCCCCCACAGTGGGCTCATGCTGGGGGTGGAGAGCTTAGCCCCTATACCCACAGCCAGGCCCTTCCCCAGGGGAAGCTGGGGGTGGGCCTCAGCAGAGACCCCCGATGGCGGGAAGCCGCCCCATACCCAGCTCATCCACAGCATTGACGTCTGCGTGGCAGGCAATGAGCTCCTCCACCATCCCCTCCACGGCCAGCCGGGCAGCCAGGATCAGTGCCGTGGAGCCATCCACCATGCGGGCATCCAGGTCCGTGGAGCGGTTCCGGATCAGGATCTGCCGGGCAGGGCTGTTGTGAGCCACACCCGGGGAAACCCTGCCCAGTCCAGTTCTCCCAGCATGGGCACAGCCAGGGGCCCTCGGAGCCCTCCCAGTGTGGGCAGAGTGGGAGCTCTCCAGGGGGTAGTTCTAGCAAGGGCAGGGTTGCCCAGGGGCTTGGCCAAGGATGAGGAGAGGGGGGCTCCAGTGGAAGACAACAGCATGGAGGAGCTCTGGTGGAGAGTGAGCAACTGGGGCCCATCCCAGGTGGGTGAGGGAAGGCAGGAGCTCACCTGGAAGATGCCCTGGGTATTGGCGGTCCCGCAGGGTGAGTGGGGGATGGGGTCTCACCTGGAAGGCCCTGGGTGTCAGCATCATGGATGCGGTTTCACTTGGAAGATGCCCTGGGCATCGGTATCACGATGGGGGTATAGGGTCTCACCTGGAAGACGCCCTGGGCATCGGCAGTCACCGCGGCATGCAGTGGCGTGCGGCCTGTATTGTCCTGGGCATTGGTGTCAGCACCGGCGTCCAGCAGGCGCTTGGCGGCGTCAGCCCGGGCGTAGCGGGCAGCCAAGTGCAGTGCAGTCTCACCCGTGCGGTCCGTCTGGGCGCTCAGGTTGGCGCCCTGGCAGATGAGGTCCGAGATGATGTTGGCTGAGGAGTCGTCAGCCTCATCCTCCTCGGCCAGGTCGGTCTCCACACCACCCCCGCAGAACGAGGCCAGCATGAGTGGAGTGAAGCCATCTGCAAGGAGAGCCGCCACCAAGGGGTTAACTGTGGGCTGCCCCAGGGGCTCCAGCATGAGGCCACAACTCCCAGCATGCTGTGTGGTTGAACTGGGGCAGTGGTGCATGCTGGGGCCTGTGGTCAGTTGCATATGCAGGGAGCTACTACTCCATCCAAAGTTCCTCAGTGATGCTACTTCTCCCAGGGTGCAGCATGCCTGCACTGCAGGCTGGGAGCTGCAGTCCCTAAGATGGAGCATGCCCCCTTACCTGGCCCCCTGACATTGACGTCCATGCAGTCGGTGTCGAATTCTCCCTGGGGTGGTGTCAAGGCCATGGATGGAGGCATGCGGATGTCAGCTGCTACCAGGTGATGCTGTGTCCACTGGCGGCAGTCCACAGGGTCCTCTGAGTCCCCGCTCGGCTCCTCCACCTGGGGGAGAGCACAACCAATCATAGAGCTGGTAGATCCTGCCCCAGATCTGCCGGGGGCTCCCATTCCCCCATCCCCTCCACCTTCCCAAGATGGGATTTGGGTTATGACCCTATGCGGCTCTGAGCAAGGGGCTCAGTGCAACGCCTGAGATTCATCAGGACACCCCCACGCCAGTACGTCACTGAGCCCCGCACCCCTCCTCCCTCACGTCACTGAGCCCAGCGCCCATCACTCATATGGCCCACAGCAAGCCAGAGCTCACTGCTAGTCCACAGGTGTTGGTACCTTGAGTCTCTTGGCCTCCGGACACTCTGCATCCATCCAGTCATCTGAGTGTTCCCCCATCAGGCTTTCCCCTTTGCTGATGTTCCTAGAGGGAAGCCCAGAGCTTAGACCCCAGCCCCTGCCATGCAGCCCCTGCCTTCCGCCCCACCCACCCAGGGTTTCAGGGGGCCACTCTTAGGACATCCTCCCTGCACAAGGCACTGGGCAGCCATGGGGCGTGCAGGCAGAGATGAGCTGCACGCTGCCCCCTGGTGATGGTAGTAGTGGTGGGGGCCTGCAGCAAGTAAAATCCCCCATGCTGCTGCAGAGAGTGGGGATCCCCCGGGCTCCAGGCCTGGGTGTGGGGAGCAGGCTGTGGGCTTGGCCCCGTGAGGGCAAGTCCCATACTTCATGCCCAAGGCGTCCTGGCCCACAGGCTCCCGACGGTTTTTGTTGCTGTTCTCCTTCTTCAGGCTGAAGCCTTCCGGGAACCAGAGCGTGCTGTGCTCCCGCTTCCGCCGCGCCACCAGCACCCCCAGCACCAGGATCACCAGCAGGATCACGGCCGCTGCCACCACCACCAGGGGCACCAGGGGCACCGAGTCCGGGGGCTTCGGCTGCAGCTTGTCACCTGCAAGAGTTGACGGGAGTCAGACCCTGCCTCTTGATGCCCCACACCCACTCACTCCACCCCCTCCCAATACCCCACCCCCTTTCACTCACCCCACCTCTCCCACTTACCCCACCCCCTCTTGAGAGCCCTGCCCTCAAACTCCAACCCCTGGCCCCGGCCCCACCTGCACTCACTGTGCACAGCCTTGATGGGGTAGGGGAACTCCAGGCGCTCGACAGCGGCCAGTGCAGCCAGGTAGTCGGCTGCGCTGCGTGCATCAGGGAAGCATTTGTCTGACGCTTGGACGCAGAGACGGTTGTCAATCTCCAGGGTGACCACAGAGCTGGGGCAGGGAGGGGGACAGTTACCAGTGGCCTCGCCCACAGTGGTGCCAAGGCCCAGACTGTAGGGTTCCTGGGCACCCCTTGCCCCACATGGAGCCCTGGGGCAGGGCTGGTTCAGCACTCCCTGCAGCAAGGGCTGTGCACGTCCCAGAGTAGGCATGGCCCAGGGAGTGGGAGCTTGGTCCCATGGACCATGTGGTCTCTGCCAGGCTGCCAGCAGCTGCTTAGCACTGTTGTGCTCTCCCTGTCCCTACCCACTCCCATCTGGGTCCCAGGGCTGGGCAGGAGGCAAGGCTCCTGGATGCTGCCCCCAGAGCCCTTGCTGCCGTCTGAGAGCACAGGGAGCGGGTGACAGGCACCAGATGAGCCACCTCAAGACCCACATCAGAGCGGGCGGCAAACTCGATTGCTGATTGAAGGCAGCTGCGTGACACCTCTGGGAGCAAAGGGCTGTGTCGTGGTGCAAGTCAACAGACAACTTCCTAGTGCCTGCCCCAGGGCTGGCTCCCTCCGCTGGCCCTGGCTCCTACTCCCAGTGCCAGCCCACAAAGCGCTAACCAGCCCCACCTTGGCACCATCCCCCTGTACCAGCCCCCCAAAGGCCATGATCCCAGGCTCTTGGCTTCTTCCCCCGCTGCAGCCCATGGGGCTATATCTTCCCCCCTCCCCCTGTGGCTCATAGGGCTGTCTCTCTCCCCCATCCCCTGGCTGTGGCCCACAGCACTGCGTCTCTGCCCAAATCCCTATGGATGTGGCTCACAGGGCTGTCTCTTCCCCCCACCTCCTGGCTGTGGCCCAAATCTCCCTGCCACTCCTTGCGGCCACATCACCCCCACACTCCCAATGGCCGCAGCCCACGGAGCTGAGCCTCCCCCGCCCCGGCTGCAGCCCACAGCTCACCCAATGACCTCACGGCCCAGCTCACGGCGACGGAGGCGGCTGGGCCGGTAGAAGGGCTCGATCATGTAGTTGCCGTCCCTGTCGAGGCGGAAGCGCAACGAAGTGTGCAGGATGGCACTCAGCTTCTGCAGGAAGGTGGTGCTGGTCCTGCGCAGCTCGTCGGGGGGCAGCAGCACGGTGATGACCAGCACACCACTGGCCAGGTGCTCCGGCATCTCGCGGGCACAGTCCAGCCCATCCCAGCCACACTCCTCATTGTTGCAGCCCTGGTCGCACTGCCCGTCAGCGAAGTGGTCCGAGCAGTACTTCTCATACACAGGGCTGGGGGGGAGAAGGGAGGGCACGGTCAGCGCACAGCCCCACCCAGCTCCACCCAACTTAGTCCCCAGCCCAACCCCATTCTGGCAAGCCCCCCTCAGTCCCGCTGGGCACCCCAGGGCACCAGGGTCACTTGGCTCCTGCAGCAAAGATTGCATCACACAGTGAGAAACATCTTGGACATGGCACCAGTACCCACAGCCATCTTCGGCCAGCAGTGAGTTTTAGCTACCACAGCCCCGTGCTCCATCGCAGAGCCACGTGAGGGGTTCCTGTATAAACAGCCCGCAGACCCCACACCAGAGGGGGCTGCACCTCAGCTGGGCGAGAGGTCCCTGTATAAATACTCCCCCCACATCTCAGCGCCAGGCAAGGGGTCCCTGTATAAACAGCCCCCATGCCCCACCTGGGCACAGCACCAGGATTAAAGCCTGAACTCTGGCAAAAGCCATGGGATCTGCACTGGGGACGACTGCCCAGGGCCTCATTTTCATGTGTCCTCCACAAGACACCACCCCCAGGTACACAGCGCACACTCACCACATCGGGACACTGTGGGGAGAGAGCACCCCCTACAGCACAGCACCCCCCAGCACCACACTGGGGCAAGTGTGGACTCTGAAGGGAGAATGCCTTCTGTAGAGTCCCCTCCAGCACCTCCCTGGCCTATTGACCTGCCCCCCCGGCCCAGCGCCCCCCTTACTTGCAACTGCGGTCATGGTTCTTGCAGTCGAAGTTGTCGTAGAGGCACGCGGCCGTGTTGCAGTCCTCATCGCACTGACTGTTGTTGAACAACTGCCAGCATTGGCGCTCCTCACACTGCTGCCAGGGGTCGCCCACCAGCAGGGAGCAGTCGCCCCCATCCCACTTGCAGGCAGGGCTATTGCACTCCTTGTCGCAGTAGGAATCTCCAGCCTTGGCAGCACACTCTTCTTGCAGGCACTGCAGCTCCAGGAGCTGCTGGAGCTTCTGCTCACAGTGCAGGCCAGAGAAGCCACTGGGGCAGAGGCACTGGAAATGGGGAGGCCAGGACATCTCCACGCAGGTGCCCCCGCTGAGGCAGGGTGCGCTGGTGCAGCTGCTGTTGGCTCGCAGGCGGCAGTCAGAGCCAGTGAAGCCCGGCAGGCAGGAGCAGCGGGCACCCAGCACTGTGTGCTGGCAGCTGCCCCCGTTGAAGCAGGTAAGCTCCCGACATGACAGCACGCTTCGCTCACAGTTGGGCCCGGAATAGTTCTGGGGAGATGCAGGGAAGAGCGTGAGAGAGATGGCACCGGGACCAGGCCACAGGCCAGAACCACCTCCTGCTTGCCCAGCAGCGCTGGGACCTGGACCAAAACTGACCCAGAACCAGGATCTCCTCATCCAGCAGCACCAGGACCCAGACCAGAACAGGCCCCTCCACCTGGTGTGTGTATCACAAGGTCTGAACTAATTCCTGCGTGACCGAGTGCAGAGCAGCTAGACCCACAGCCCAGCTCCATTGCAAACAGCCCGGGGTGGAGAAACCAGCCCAGCCCTTCCCTTGCTGGCCCGTTCCAGGGGCTGTTTCCAGCCTGAACGTGTCCAGCTGCCAGCCGCTACACCACATCACACCTCAGTCGCTAGGCCCAGGAGCCCAGCCTGGGCTCCACTCCCTGCCTCTTTCCCTCTGGGAAGCTGAACTGCTCAAACTCCTTGCTCTTTGGATCCTTCCGCCATTCTCGGAGCTCCCCTCTGACCCTCACCAATGTACAAGCATCCCTGCACTGTGGGACCAGCACTGGGCACAGGAGTCCAGCAGCTGCTGCACTAGTGCCAGGTACAAGGTAAGAGAACCTCTCTATGCCCGTCTGGGCATCCCAGGATTGTGTTAGCTCCTTTGGCCATAGAGTTGCACTGGGCGCTCATGTTCAGCTGATTATCCACTCCCCCAGGTGCCATGGGAACCCTACTCCACCTCATCCTCAAGTGCCATGGAAACTGCCCCTGCCCCCGCCCCCCCCATGACATGAGAACCCACTCCCACAGCAGGACCAGTCTGCTCCCCCAGGGCACCAGGACCAACACCTAAACCCTTCCCTGCAGCACCAGAACCAAGATGCCCCTTTTCAGATCAGAGCCCATCCTGTAGCTCCAGGACTGGAATGGCGAAGCAGGCCCCCAGCCCCATTCCCTTGGCCTGGAAGACTCCAGGCTGTGCACGGCCAAGGACAGGCATCCAGCGCCCTGCACCTTCTCACGTGGGGCACTCACCGGGGGGCAGCGGCAGGTGTAGCCCAGCGGCGTGTTCACCGTCATCTTGCACTGACCACCGTTCTGGCAGGGCTGAGACTCACATGTATTCACGATGTTCTGGCAGCGCCGGCCTGCGGGAGGGAGCAGGGGGGCAGGGGCAGGAGCCCAGGGAGGGGTCATGGAGAGTCCAGGGAGAGGGGAGCTGCCCTCCTACCCCACCTCCAGCACTGCTCCCAGAACCGCCGCCTTCCCACAGCTCAGCCCCTCATGGTTGCACAGACCCCCAGCCTCCCTGTGCCAGCCAGACCCCAAGCCTAGAGAGTCCCCACCCCCCCCAGGGGTTTCCCCTTCTCCCACTCTGCACTGAGTGCAACCCACTGACATGAACCCATGCCCCTGGTGTAAACGCCCCGTGAAGCCCCGCCCCTTGCCTGGGTGTAGCACCACCCCTCAGCACACTCACCCGTGTAGCCCGGCTTGCACACGCAGTGGAAGTCGTTGGCGCCCTGCACACAGTCCAGCGTGCGTTGGGGCAGGCAGGGCTTGGCCAGGCACTCATTAATGTCGCCCTCGCAGCGCTCGCCCGTGTAGCCCGGGGGGCAGTTGCAGCGGTAGCCACCTACCCGGTCCACGCACGTCCCGTTGTTCAGGCACTTGGGTGCCCGGCTGCCAGGGCTCGCAGCGCAGTCGTCCTCGTTGATCTCGCACAGGACACCTGGGGGGCAGGGGGCAGAGCCCTTGCAGCTCCCGGTGTAACCAGAGCACCCCAACCACCCCATCCTGTGGGGATCGGGCCCCGCAGGGAAACCCGGCCCCATCCCCCAACCTGAGCCCCCTGTCTTACAGGTACCCTCCCTCCTGGGAGTAACCAGAGCCACCCCCTTCCCCAGTAACCTGCCTCCCATCGCCCCCCCACAGTGCCTGGCCACTAGCCCGGCTTGGCCTTACCCAGGGTTCCCGGCGGGCAGGAGCAGATGTAGCGCCCAATGAGGTCGATGCAGGAGCCCCCGTTCTGGCAGGGGTGGGACTGGCACTCGTCGATGTCGTACTCGCAGTTCTTGCCCTCGAACCCTGGTGGGCACTGCAGGGAGAGACAGACACAGCCCAGTCAGGACCCTGGGCCTCCGCTCCACTTCTGAGGGCCCCATCTTTGGGCTGCCGAGTCCCTCAGCTCCACCCCCTCCAGCCACAGAGAGGTTAAATAAGGCCGCATGCTGCCACCACCAACCCCTCTCCACTGCTGTGGGGAGCCATGGAGCAACATCGGGGGGAGGAGGAGGACTCACCTCACAGCACAAACTGTCAACAACAGAGCCAGGAAGAGAACCCAGGAGTCCTGACTCCCAGGCCCCCATTGCAACTACTAGATCCCACTGCCCTTCCAGAGCCAGGGACAGAACCCAGGAGTCCTGGTCCCAGATCTCCCCCCTTTCCACCTACTAGACCCCACTGCCCTTCCAGAGCCAGGAATAGAACCCAGACATCTTGGCTCCCAGCACTTCTGTTCCAACCACTAGACCCTGCTCCCTTCCCAAAGCCGGAGACAGAACCCAGGAGTCCTGGCTCCCAGGCCCATGCTCAGACCACTCTTGGCTGCCCTGCTCCAAGGTAAGCCCATCTGAATGTGCCTTGCTCTGTATCCCCTTGGCCCAGCTGCCCTCGTGGTGGGGGAGGGGACGCACAACTCCTGCAGCTTCCCCGCCCTAGCAGCCTGGCTAGAGCCGGTGGCAGCGCCTGGAGCCCCTTCGTGCAGCCCCCGTCCCTGGGGCTCACCTCACAGTCGTAGCTGCCTATGAAGCTGTGGCAGGAGGCGCCATGCTGGCAGGGGTTGGGCTGGCAGGGGTTGACCTCGCTCTCACAGTAGCTGCCCATGTAGCCTTCCTTGCACAGACAGTAGTGGGTGTTGCCAGCGTCGACACACTGGCCCCGGTAGTGACACACCTGTTCCTTGGAGACCCCTGCCCCAGATAGACAGACAGAGACTTGATGCCTTGTGCCCGGCCCACGGGCCCAGCGCAGCTCCAACAGGGGAAACCACGGCATGGAGAGGAGAGGGACTCTGGCTGTCAGCCCCCGCTGCTCTAACCACTAGATTCCCCCAGCCCCTCTCAGAGCTGGGGATAGAACCCGGGAGTCCTGACTCACAGCTCCCCCGGCTCTAACCACTAGACCCTCCCCCCCTTCCCTCCCAGAGCTGGGGATAGCTGTGGGGGTACCAAGAGCATTGCTGGAGCAGGTGTGACTGGGACAGTAGGGCCCAGTGGGGGCAGGGCAGGGCAGGGGACAGGCTATACTTGAGCTGACAGCTCCACGCAATAGCTGCCTCCAACTCCCCCGACATCTTTCGAGGGCACGGGAGACCCAGATCCCTGAGCGAGGGCGGTGCCTGCCAAGGACAGACCCCTCCCTGCCCAGCCTGGCAGGGACCAGTGGGGGTCAGTCCTGCCCAGGGGTGCCCTCACCTCGATGAGCTGCCACCACCTCACAGGAGACGTTGGGAATGTCACAGTAGCGGCCAGTCCAGCCCCCCGGGCACTCACAGGTCAGGGCCGTGCCCGTCTGCATGCAGCGGCCCCCGTTCTGGCAAGGCGAGCGCCTGCACCAGTCCACCAGGGTCTGCAAGAGAGGGGGAGTTAGGGGACAATGTGCTCTGGTGGGACGCAACCTGGGGAACCAATATAGTCCTGGCTGGGCTCCAGCAATGCCAGGTCCCTGCCCCCAACCACACTTGGGTGTTGGATCCCCCCCTTCCCCATAGGCCAGGCCCCTGGCCCCTGCCTCCCACCCCCCACTGCACTGGGCTGTTGGATTCCTCCCCTGCCCGAGGCCAGGCTCCCCTGACAATGCCAGGCCTCATGTTCACCCTCCCCAGACACTGGGACCTTGTGTTCTTGCCCCTCCCCGCCGGGCCACCACCCATCCCCAGCGCAGGGCTCACCTGGCACTGGGCACCTGTGTAGCCCTGGGGGCAGGTGCAGCGGTAGGACTCCACGCCATCCAGGCAGATGCCCCCGTTGAGGCAGGGCTGGGACTGGCACTCATCGATCTCATGCTGGCAGTGGGTGCCTGTGAAGCCGGCACGGCAGTGGCACGTGTAGGAGTTCACTCCATCCAGGCAGGTGCCGCCATTGAAGCAGGAGCTGCAGGGTCACAGGCAGTTAGCTCGATGCCCCATTCGCCACCCATCAGTACAACCCCTGACCCCAGCAACACCCCCACTCCTCCCGTTTGTCCCCTGCCCCCTTACAACCAACCCCACCCCACCGCCCTGGCACCACTCTCTCAAGGGTTCCCGGCGCTGACTGGCTGGGGCCAGGCTGGGGTCAGGGCCTGGCAGCGCTGAGGGAAGCTGGTGCCAAGAATCCCAGGGGCAAGATTCCCCTTGAAAGGATGAAGCTCCTTGCAGATAGGGGTCCTCTGGGGACAGAGAGATGGGGATGCTCCCTGATGGGGGCTGGGGCTCACCTGTCAGTGCACCCCTGCACCTTGAGCTCACAGGGCAGACCAGGGGAGGCTTTTGGGGTGGGGAGGACACGCTTACCTGTTGGTGCACTCTTATACACTGTGCTCACAGTGCGGGCCGGCCCAGCCCAGGGAATGGGAGGGGGTCCCTGGTCGGGGGGTGGGGAAGGGGGAGGACTGACTCACCTGTCGGTGCACTTTGTGCTCGCAGTGCAGGCCAGCCCAGCTCAGGGGATGCGAGGGGGTCCCTAGTCAGGGGGCACTGACTCACCTGTCGGTGCACTCCTGCACATTGTGCTCAGCCCAGGGGATGGGATGGGGGTCCCTGGTCGGAGTGGGGGCTCACCTGTCAGTGCACTCGTGCACGTTGTGCTCACAGTGCAGACCGGCCCAGCCCAGGGGATGGGAGGGGGTCCCTGGTCCAGGGAGGAAGCGGGAGGACTGACTCACCTGTCGGTCCAAAGTGCAGGCCAGGCCAGGCCAGCCCAGGGGATGGAAGAGGGTCCCTGGTTGTGGGGGGGGGGAAGGGGGAGGACTGACTCACCTGTCAGTGCACTCCAGCACGTTGTGCTCGCAGTGCAGGCCGGCCCAGCCTGGGGCGCAGGTGCAGGTGAAGCTGTTGACATAATCAGTGCAGGTGGCACCGTTGCGGCAGGGGCTGCTCAGGCACTCATTGGTCTCGCTGGCACAGCGCGGGCCCGTGAAGCCCGGCAGGCAGGTGCACAAGAAGGAGCTGATGCCATCCTGGCACGAGCCACCATTCAGGCAGGGGTCTGCGGGCAGGTAAGTGGTAGGGTCACGAGGCGGTGTCAGAAGGGGCCGGAGGAGCTCAGCCAATTCATGGCCTCCAACCAGGCCTCCCCTCCCCCGTGGGCATTCAGGGCAGGCACCCCCAGGGAGAGATTCACCCCCACATTCCTGTCATTCCCAGAGCCCTTCCCCCACTCACTCACCCAGCCCCCTCTGGGGAAGGAGCAGCGGCTGTTCCCCAGCCCCACAGCCCTGCTGCCCAGTCACTTGGGTAGGAGGGAAAGGAGAACCCAGCATGAGCAGGCTGGACAGACCCAGAGTCAGCCCTTGGGAAGGGTTTGTCCAGGACAGCTTCAGCGCATCCCATGGGAAACGGCGGGATGATGGGACAGCAAGAACTTGGTGGGAAATCTCCAACAGCGCTCCTGCCGGACAGCACCCCTAGCAGTATGCTGGGGCACCGGGTCAGCAAGGACTGCGAGGAGAAAGCACCCCCTACTGAGCACCCTCCTCCATAGCACAGCACCCCCTAGCACCACTCTGGGGCATCAGGTCAGCAGGGACTGCGACGGGAGAGTGCCCCGTACTGAGCCTCCTGCTCCACAGCACAGCGCCCCCTAGCACCACCCTGGGGCACCGGGTCAGCAGGGACTGCGAGGGGAGAGTGCCCCCTACTGAGCCTCCTGCTCCACAGCACAGTGCCCCCTAGCACCACCCTGGGGCACCGGGTCAGCAAGGACTGCGATGGGAGAGTGCCCCGTACTGAGCCTCCTGCTCCACAGCACAGCGCCCCCTAGCACCACCCTGGGGCACCGGGTCAGCAGGGACTGCGAGGGGAGAGAGCCCCCTGCCGAGCCCCCCGCCCGCAGCCTGCAGGGCTGGGTTTCCGTACGGTGCCCTGGCTGGGCTGTGGGGTGGCAGAGCCAATCAAGCTGGTGTGCGGTACCCCGACGAGTGCGCATGAACCCTTCCCCCGCACTCACTGGGGGAGCAGTCGTCAATGTCTGTCTCACAATTGGTGCCTGTGTACCCCGGCCTGCAGGTGCAGCTGTACCCGCCGTGCAGGTTGGTGCAGGTGCCCCGGTTCCGGCAGGGGGTCCGGTCACACTCATTCACATCCACGTGGCACCTCTGACCTGGCAGGGAGGGAAAGGGCACAGGTCAGAGCGGGTGGGGCAGGGAGGCCACAGGGGAGGGGCAGAGCAGAGGGACGGTACCTTGCCAGCCTGAGGGGCAGCTGCAGGTGAAGCCCTCGTAGTCAGGGGTGTGGTCACAGACCCCCCCATTTTCACAGGGGTTAGGGGAGCAGGGTGTCAGCACGTTCTCGCAGTTGCGGCCTGCAGGCAGAAGGGGGCAATGGTGAGAGCAGTGCCGACTCTCCCACCCAGAGTCAACAGGAGGCCTCTGCCCTGGCCACAGGCCTTGCTCAACACAGGAACTGCCCTGCCATGAGTCCCAGAACCACAACGACCTCCCCACCCCCAACCACACACCTCAGAACCACAGGAAGCCCCACCCATCACAGCACACCTGCCAGAACCACGGAGACCCCCACCACCACCCACCTCAGAACCACAGCGACCCCCACCCATCACAGCACACCTGCCAGAACCACGGAGCCTCCACGCACCACCCACCTCAAACACCACCCCAAGAGCAGGACACCACACAACCACCTTACAGCCAACACCTGCCAAAGATACCAGCCCACGGGACCCCCACCCACCACACCACACCTCTCACACACCACGCCGTAACACCAACAGCTCCCACACCAACATAACAGCAACATCTGACAGATATCAACAAGAAACAAACGAAGCACCTCCACCACACCCCACACACGAAACTTCAGAACCAGCCACAAAGCGAGCCCCGCACCATAACCCACACACAGCACACCATAGACAAGGAACAAACCTAACCCACGAGACCAGAACAACAAAACACATCATACCACCACACCTCTTACAAGAACACAGGACCCACCAACACCCACTGCCACACACCACGCAACATCCTGCCAGAACAACGGAGACCCCTCAAACAACCAACAACACCCCCTCAAGAACCACAGCGATTCCACTACACACCACCAACAGGCAAATCGCTTCAAGAACCCATGCCAGAACCCAAAAGACACCCTACTCCGCATAACCACCAAATCACCCACTCAGAAACACCACAGGCGACACCACCCACCCAACCACAAGCACACTTGCAGAAAACACACGGAGACGACAAAACCCACCAAATTCCCACCAGAAAAAAAGACATAAAAAAGTCCAAAAACAACCCAAAGCTGAACCAAAAAAAAACCAAAAAGAAAGAAAATTAAATCACCCAAACAAACCACAA
The DNA here is from genome assembly GCF_003597395.2 of Chelonoidis abingdonii. Classification (NCBI taxonomy): domain Eukaryota; kingdom Metazoa; phylum Chordata; order Testudines; family Testudinidae; genus Chelonoidis; species Chelonoidis abingdonii. The sequence goes on along the minus strand of NC_133794.1, from coordinate 18,565,706 downwards.
GCCAACCCCCAAACCAAACCACCTACAGCACAGACTAAAACACCTGACAACTCTATAGCTAGACACACCCACCTAATCATACAACCAACACCCCTACACAACACCCTCTCAAAAATCGAATATAGGACCGCCAGCACACATCAACGACTACACAAAACAACAAAGAAAATCTCATCAGAAAAAAAACAAAAACCACCAAAACCTGCTAATCAATCAACCTCGAAAAACCAGAACCACAAAAAGCATGATAAACAAACAACACCACCGACAACACCACTCGCTCAGAACCACCGACAATCACCATCTCACCACACAACTAACAGAACTCAAATAGGGCACTACACCCACCCACATCAGCCACAAACGTGCCCCAGCAACCCGACGCAGACACCCCCCAACCCCACTCCTTCACAGAAGCACCCAAAAAAACAACACACCACAAGAATCCCAATAAGAGGAAAACACGAATTAACACTCTGACACCACACCACGACACTGCCTAGATTACCAGAACGGAATAAACACGCCAAGACCCACACCATCACACCAACAGACCCACGCGAACACCAGACACCCAACATGGTCACCACTACCACTTACCTATCCACGTACCATAACACTCAAAGGGACAAAACAAACCACACTATACACCAACCAGCCATCACACACTAGCCAGCAAACCACGAGAAGAAGATCACCACACTCCAGAGCACAGACACTTACCCAACACCCCCCTCACCCAAGCATAACCAACAGCCACATCTCCACACATATACACCTTGGCGCAACCAAACCTATTAAAAAGACACAACAGAATCATAAACGGGACCTTCACCTACCAACCCAACAACGCACACTTAAAAACCATAGAAGAAAATGCACCCACAAAGATCAACACAACCTCCATAACAAACCCAACCAACAACTTCCGAGTTCCACCCCCCCCCTCGGCACCCAACACACACCTACTACACCCCACAAGCGCACCTCCCAACACCCTCCACCCGCCACCACATAGATGCACACCTGAATAGCAAACACGGAAAGACACCTCACCCCAAAATCCACTACACAATAACCCCGACAGACACCACAGGGGCATAACCCAACCCCACACCATAGCAACACCACCCACCACAGCACTCCCAGCAACATGGTGACCCCTGTACCCCTCGGCAGAAACCACTCAGGAATCACCACTCTCACTCAGACACCCAATAGGACCCCCACCACCCACTAACAACCTCGCGCCACAGACACAAATACCAGATCTACACCAGCCACATCCCCTCCTAGAACCCAACACAACAGGATACCCACACCTACACGACACACACAAGCCTACATTCACAGACGCCAACGAACACCATTATATCACAACACACCACAGAAGAACCACCAAAAACACACGCATCCCATATTCAACCTGAGCATGGCCAAAAACCACACAAAAACCCGAACCCCACACAGGAATCCCCTACACCTGCCCAAACCACAGAGTGACACCTCCAGCCTTCAATAGACTCAACGAAACAGGCCCTCATGCCAACCAACTTGGGCCCGCGCAGAATACTCGTCTTCTACCCACAATCGAACACACAGACCCACCACCTTTGTGTAAAAGGACGACAGCCGATCACAGAGAACGCAGGTATTACATAACTAGGCCGATTGGTCGAACGATGCAGGGCCACCAATTCGTAGATGCGCAAGGGCATAGAGCCAGAGGCCCAAGTCATTGATGTTTAATATGGCAGTCCACCGATCTGCGAAACGGAAAGACCTAGATGCCTTACCAGATTGGGGAGGAGAGAAGAGGGAGGCTGGCACGGGGAGGTGGGATCGCGAGCAGCACATCCAACCATGGAGCCCTTCCTTAGCATTAGCAGCGGTAAGCCCTCGTTGACATAGTCACGTGAACACGGTGCCCACAGAACTGGCCAGGGAGACTTGGCTCCACACATGTTCTTGTTCAGTCAAAACGTACAGTTGGTACGCAGCCAGCAGCCCGGCTCGCACTCACATTTGTAATCTGTGGGGGAAAAGAGGCGTCAGATGCAGGTCCGAACCCCAATGGGGACGCCCACTCTGTGCATCCAGGGCTCTCTGGGGAATCTGGCACACAAGCAATCCACTGGATGGGGCTGCTAGGTCAGGGGCTCCCCATGGCAGAAGAGGACAAGTGCATCACTGCTCCCGGGATGGGCGAGAAGGCGGTTGGATGGGCGCAGTGCTGCCAAGGCATGCAACACACAGAACAGGACAGGCAGGGGCAGTGCTCCCCCAGATCGGGAGGGTGAGGCGGGCCAGGGCAGAACAGCAGGTGCAGCAATGCCCCCAGATGTGGGCAGATGCAGCATTGCCCCCAGGTTGGGCACGAGGCAGGCGGGGTGGCCAGCACTGCTCCCCAAGGTTGGGCATGGGGCAGGCGGCGGAGCACTGCCAAGAGTGGGCAGGGCAGGGTGGGGCAGGGGCAAGCCGGACAGGGTGAGGACAGGGCAGGTCGGAAACATGGCAGGATGGGCAGACAGCAGGCAGGCGGAATGGGGGCAGGGCAGGGGGCGGCGGACGCACAGGGCAGGGCCAGTGCAAATGCAAGGCAGATTGAAAGCAGGCAACGTGTCCCCGGAGGGAGGGCAAGGCTGGGGGCAACTGGGTGGGGGTCAGCGCAAGGCGGTCACAGGTGGGGGAAGGTGGGCGGATGCAGGCAGGTGGGACGGGGCAGGTGGGGCGGGGCCAGGGCTGGGCGGACGCAGCCAGGGCGGGCGCGGGGGCAGGTCAGGTCGCAAGCAACTATGGGGACAATGCAGGGCAGGGCTGGGGGGACGCAGCCCAGGGCGGGGCAAGTCAGGACACGGTGGGGCGGGCGGGCCTGGGCAGGGTGGTGGAGCAGGCAGTGGGGGCAAGACACCAGGGCTGGGGCAGGGAGGGAGGTGGACCGCAGGTAGGGGCATGTTGGGGCAGGGCAGGGTGGGGGAAGGGTGAGCAGAGCGTGGGCCAGGACAGATGCCCGGCAGGGCGCAGGGGTTGGGCAAGGCATGGCGGACGTGGGCAGGGAGGGCGGAATGCAGGCAAGGCAGGTCGGGGGAGGGCAGGGACAGTCAGGGCGGGGCAGGGCGGCAGATGCGGGTGAGGCAGTGCTCTCTCACCGTTGATGGTCGTCCGCGGGGCCCAAGGCTCCGTGCACGCCAGGGGCTGCCTGAGGCTTCGCATCATCCACCTTCGGAGTAGCAGTGGGGGGTGTGGACAGCCCTCCAAGGGGCAGAGGCGGTGAAGCCGTTCTTGCGTCAGCGCAGGTGCCGCATCTGAGCAGGGGCGGACGCACACCGTTCGATCGTTCCACGGTTGCACAGGGCCCTATGAGACCGCCCGCTTGGCATGGGAGACGGGTATGGCTCGCCCAGGGTACCCATGGCTAGCCACCACAACCCCCCAGAGCCAAGACCCACCCCGAGGAGGTTTTTGCCGCCACCAAGCATGCAGTTCAGGGACTTCGGTGGTGTTTTACTGCCAGAGGTCCGTCCCGTCAAGCGGATTCGAGCGATGGTTCTGGTGGGTGATCTACCGTTCCAGGCCTTCAAAGTACTCACACCACTCGAATTGCCGGCAAGTGCGCGGGCCAGCAGAACCTCCTGCAGAAACGCCTGCCTAAAGGCTCCTCTGGCACTGCGCCTTCTAAGACGACCGACGCCACACCTCCACCAGCTTGCCCGACCAGGCATGCGCCTTGCTGCGCTTGGTGGCTGGACCACCCTGCCTGCTGCATCTGCCCACCCTCCAGACACCAAGGCCCACCCCCCAGGAGGCAACGTCATGGGGCCTGTTCCCACCCATTCACCCCCCACCAGACGTAGGGCGCACCACCCCAAGAGTTAGGCCCACCCCAAAACCCCTAGAGTCCAGCCCCCGCATCCCCATCCTCTCAGAATCAGGGTCACAGGACCCTAACTCCACCGCCCTAAGAGCCAGGACTCCTGGAGCTGGCCGCCGTCCCTGCCCACCCTGTGAAGCAGGCTTGCAGATGCAGTCGTAAAGCGGTTGGATGCGTCGCGTGCAGGAACGCCGTCAGTCGCCAAGGGTCGCGTGCGCCACAACAGTCTCAAAGTTTCACCCTCGCATTCACATCACCTAGCGGGGAGAGGGGCCACCTTACATCTGCGCCAGCCAGCACCGTCGAGTCACGCACATGAGCAGTCAGGAACCTCAGCCCCATGGCCTGGCCCAGAGCAGAGGCTTGTGGGCTGGGAGGGCAGGAGCAGCAGAAAGGAAGCTGGGGGATAACGTATTCCTGGGGAAGCAAATGCCCCCATGGGCTAGGCAGGTGGGCAGCGAGGGGAGCCGGGAGAAGGAGGGGCACAGCGAACTGCAGCCCTGGGATTGGGAGGGAGGCATGGTGTGTTCTGATGGGGTAGTGCTGTCCCCTGCCAGAACCACAGACACCTCCCTATCCCACCACACACCCCAGAATCATAGGGACTCCCACCCACCACAGCACACCTGCCAGAACCACAGAGACACCCCCCCATCCCACCACACACCCCAGAATCATAGGGACCCCCATTCATCACAGCACACCTGCCAGAACCACGGAGACCGCCCCCCACCATCCACCCCAGAACCACAGCGACCCACCCCCCTGGCCCCACCACACACTCCAAAATCACAGGGACCCCCACTCACCACAGCACACCTGCCAGAACCACGGAGACACCCACCACCACCCACCCCAGAACCACAGCAACCAACACACCTGGCCCCACCAACCATCCCAGAATCATAGGGACCCCTACCCACCACAGCACACCTGCCAGAACCATGGAGACCCCCCACCACCACCCATCCCAGAACCACATCGACCCACCCCCCCTGGCCCCACCACACACCCTAGAACCACAAGGACCCCCGCCCACCACAGCACACCTGTCAGAAACACGGAGACACCCCCCACATCCCACTACATACCACAGAACCACAGGGACACCCACCCACCATAGCACACCTCCCAGAACCATGGTGACCCCTGTTCCCTCCAGAACCACAGGAATCCCCACTCCACTCAGAACCATAGGGACCCCCCACCCTACCCCAGCACACCTCCTAGAACCACAGGAAACCCCCCCCCACACACACACACGCTCATTCCACCTGGCCTGGCACCCACCCGAACCACAGGAATCCCCTACCCCCAAACCACAGGGACACCCCCAGCCCTCCTGGCTCCCAGAAACAGGCCCTCCCCACTTGGCCCGGGCACCCTGTTCTCCCCACAATGGACACGGCCCCACCTGTGTAGGGCAGGTCACAGAGGCAGGTATAACTGGCGATGGCGTCGATGCAGGTGCCCTTGTTGAGGCAGGGGCTGGAGAGGCAGTCATTGATGTTTGTCTGGCAGTAGGTCCCTGGGAGGGAGACAGATGGTCAGTTGGGGGGAGGGAGAGGGGGACTGGACGGGGAGGTGGGATGCGGAGGCACATACCCTGGAAGCCCTCCTTGCACTTGCAGCGGTAGCCGTTGACATAGTCAGTGCAGGTGCCCCCGAACTGGCAGGGGTTGGACTCACACTCGTTCTTGTTCAGGTCACAGTTGGTACCAGCCCAGCCCGGCTCGCACTCACATTTGTACCTGTGGGGGAGGGGCGTCAGTGCAGGTCCTGCCCCATGGGGACCCCACTCTGTGCATCCAGGGCTCTCTGGGGAACTGGCACCACACAGCAATCACTGGGATGGGGCTGCTAGGTCCAGGGGCTCCCCCTGGCAGAGAGGACAAGTGCATCACTGCTCCCGGGATGGGCAGAGAAGGGTGGGTGGGCGCAGTGCTGCCCACAGGGCATGCAAGAACAGAACAGGACAGGCAGGGGCAGTGCTGCCCCCAGATGGGAAGGGTAGGGCGGGCACGGGCAGAACAGGCAGGTGCAGCAATGCCCCCAGTGTGGGCAGATGCAGCATTGCCCCCAGGTTGGGCACGGCAGGCGGGTGGGCCCAGCACTGCTCCCCAGGTTGGGCAGGGCAGGCGGCGGAGCACTGGCCACAGAGTGGGCAGGGCAGGGTGGGGCAGGGGCAAGCAGGACAGGGTGAGGACAGGGCAGGTCGAGAACATGGCAGGATGGGCAGACACAGGCAGGGCGGGATGGGGGCAGGGCAGGGGGCGGCGGACGCAAGCAGGGCAGGGCAGGCAAATGCAGGCAGATTGAAGCAGGGCAAGTGTCCCCGGAGGGAGGGCAAGGCTGGGGGCAGACTGGGTGGGGGCAGCGCAAGGCGGTCACAGGTGGGGAAAGGTGGGCGGATGCAGGCAGGTGGGACGGGGCAGGTCGGGCGGGGCAGGGCTGGGCGGACGCAGCCCAGGGCGGGGCGGGGGCAGGTCAGGTCGAAGCACTATGGGGACAATGCAGGGCAGGGCTGGGGGGACGCAGCCAGGGCGGGGCAAGTCAGGACAGGGTGGGGCGGGGGGCTGGGCAGGGTGAGTGGATGCAGGCAGGGTGGGGCAGACGCAGGGCTGGGCAGGGCAGGGAGGGTGGACGCAGGTAGGGCATGTTGGGGCAGGGCAGGGTGGGGGAAGGGTGAGCAGACGTGGGCAGGACAGATGCCGGCAGGGCAGGGTTGGGGCAAGGCAGGCGGACGTGGGCAGGGAGGGCGGATGCAGGCAAGGCAGGTCGGGGGAGGGCAGGGACAGTCAGGGCGGGGCAGGGGCAGAGCGGGTGGAGGCAGTGCTCTCTCACCCGTTGATGTCGTCGCGGCAGGCTCCGTGCACGCAGGGGCTGCTGCTGCACTCATCCACTTCGGAGTAGCAGTGGGGGTCGTGGAAGCCCTCAGGGCAGAGGCAGGTGAAGCCGTTCTTGCCGTCCAGGCAGGTGCCGCCATTCTGGCAGGGGCTGGACGCACACTCGTCGATCTCCACGTTGCACAGGGGCCCTATGAGACACGCCCGCTTGGCATGGAGACGGCGTATGGCTCGCCCCAGGGTACCCCATGGCCTAGCCACCACAACCCCCCAGAGCCAAGACCCCACCCCCAGGAGGTTTTGCCGCCCCAAGCATGGCAGTTAGGGAGCCTTCGGTGGTGTTTCTGCCAGAGGTCCGTCCCCGTCAAGCGGATTCGGCGATGGTTCTGTGGGTGATCTACCGGTTCCATGCCTTCAGAGTACTCACCACCGAATTGCCGCCAAGGCCGCGGGCCCAGCAGACCTCCTGCAGAAACGCTGCCAAAGGCTCCCTGACTGCCGCCCTCAAGACGACCGACGCCACACCCTCCACCAGCTTGCCGCCCCAGGCATGCGCTTGCTGCGTTGGTGCCTGGAGCCACCCCTGCCTGCCCACTCCTGCCCAACCCTCCAACACCAGGGCCCCACCCCCCAGAGGCAAGTCATGGGGCCCTGTTCCCACCCCCCATTCACCCCCACAGAGCTAGGGCCCCACCACCCCAGAGTTAGGCCCCACCCCAAACAACCCCCTAGAGCCAGCCCCCCGCATCCCCATCCTCTCAGAATCAGGGTCACAGGACCCCAACTCCACCCCCTAGAGCCAGGACTCCCTGGAGCTGGGCCCCGTCCCTGCCCCACCTGTGAAGCCGGGCTTGCAGATGCAGTCGTAGCGGTTGATGCCGTCGCGGCAGACGCCGTAGTCGCAGGGGTTGCTGGCACAGTCGTCAAAGTTCACCTCGCAGTTCACACCTGGGGAGAGGGGCCACCTTACATCTGCGCCAGCCAGCCACCGGCAGCACCCCACAGCACGCGGGGAACCCTCAGCCCCATGGCCTGGCCAGAGCAGGGCTTGTGGGCTGGGAGGGCAGGAGCAGCAGAAAGGAAGCTGGGGGAATAACGTATTCCTGGGGACAGCACATGCCCCAGGGCTAGGCAGGTGGGAGCGAGGGGAGCCGGGGAGAGAAGGGGCAGCGGACGCAGCCTGGGATTGGGGATGGGAGGCATGGTGTGTTCTGAGGTGGGGGTAGTGCATGTCCTAGGGTTGGGGGTAATGGAAGCCAGAGGACCCAGGGGAGGGAGAGGCCATGGACCTAGAGGGGAGTGAGGGGGGCAGCATAGGCACATAGCGGGAAGGAGCACAGTGCACCCTGGGGTGGGGAGGGAAGGGGCTGTGGACCCTGGGGATGCAGAGGAGGGGCACTGTGCACCCCTGGGGGTGAGGTGGGGCACAGTGCGCCTCTGGAAAGGAAAGAGGCTGTGAATCCTAAGGGTGGGAGGAGGGGGTGAGGTGGGGCCACAGACCTGGCCAGCGTGACGCAGGCCCCCAGCCCTGCCCCCACCTGAGGTGCCTGGCAGGCAGTTGCACTGGTACTTGTTGATGCGGTCGATGCACTTGCCCCCGTGCTGGCAGGGGCTGCTGTGGCACTCATTGAGCTGGTTCTCACAGCGGTAGCCGGTGTAGCCGGCAGCACAGGAGCAGGTGAAGCTGGCGATGCCATCCAGGCAAGTTCCATGGTGGCAGGGGTCAGGTGAGCAGTCGTCAATGTTCTTCTCGCACAGCGTACCCTCGAAGCCTGGGGGTGGGAGCGGAGGGAAGGGAAGGGTGGGCAGTGCCAGGTTTCTGTGATGCTGGTGTGGCCCGAGTGCCCCGCAGCCACATGGCATGTGGGTAGCACCACCCCCGCCTGCTGGGGAGGGGATGTCCACATAGGACAGACTCCAGCAGCTCCATTCTTGTCCCGTCTCCAGATGCCGGAGGGCCCTGAACAGCCCAGATCCATGGAATGTGACCCCAGCCACAGGCCTGTGGGAGTCCCCAGTGCAGGCAACTGGTCCCACACATTGCCAGACCTGGCTCTCCATCTTCCATGCTGTGAGGGGAGGGGGTGTCGATGGGGCAAGGGGAGCCCCCATAGAGTGTGGCTGATAGGTGAGTCCCAGTCTTGGCACTGGCTCCCCCTCCCCGGGCACCACAAATACTTGTTTAATACAGATGTACCCCTGACCGTCTCATGTTTGGGGGTGCAGCTGCAGTGTCTTCCCCAGACTGCTGGGTGGGGACCCTAGCCACACCTGGGAATGGGGGTGCTATGGGGACCGCTGCCCTCTGCTGATGGGAAGAACTATTGTGGCCCCTGGGGGACAAGCTGCCCAGCCTGCGCTGAGGCCACGGAGCACCCAGGTCTCGGCGCCAGCCCTCACTCACCCTCAGTGCAGCGGCACTCATAGGCGTTGGGCCGATCCATGCACTTGGCACCGTTTTGGCAGGGCGTGCTGGCGCACTCGTCAATGTCGATTTGGCACATGGAACCGGAGAAGCCTGGGCACAGAGAGGCAGAGGGCTCAAACGTATGCTGGGGCCCTGCACTGCCTCCCCATGGAGCCCCCACTCCCCACCGGATGTTTCCTGGGCTGTGCTCTCAGACGCAGCCGAGTGAGGGAGGATTAGCCAGGCAAATCTGGGGGTGAGTAGGGGCAGCCCATTCTGTACCTGGGGGGCATTGTGGCGGTGAGGGGCAGCCCCGTATCAAGGAGCTACAAGGGTGCCCTGTCATCTGCAGATCGGGAGTGGGGTGCAGCTTGGAGCAACTTCAGGCAAAGCATCCAGCTCAGGATTGGGTGACAGCAAGGGGCCAAGTGGACAAAGGGGCTGGGGGGAGGGGATGCCACAGGAGTAAGGGGGACAGGGATATGCTGTGGTCAGGGAGTAGGCCACAGTGGTGGGGGAAGGTAAGCTCCAAGTTGGGGATGCAGGCCCCAGCAATGCAGCGGGGTGCAGGGTCCAGGAGCGGGGGTGGGACAGGAGAGGAGCTGGGGTGGGTTGGGGGGTGCAGGTTCCGGGGGTGGTGCAGAAGAGGAGCTCTGGGATGGGACACAGGGTCCAGGGGTGGGAGGAGAGAGGGACTCGGGGCAGGGTCCAGGCTCTGGGGGTGGGGAGGGGGGCAGGGCTCCAGGATAGAGTATAGGGTCTGTGTGGGAGCGGGAGAAGGGCTTTGGGGAGGGGCTGGGTGTGAGCTTTGTGGATCTGCGAGTGAGTTGGGTGGGAGCATCCTGTCCTAGAGGCAGGTGCTGTGCAGGACCATGGTACAGGCTCCGCACTGGGCCCAGCAATGGGGCAGGCCAGCTCCCCTCCCATCCCCATCACCAGCGTCTGCCCCACATGTAAATTGGGTTCAGGGGGCTGTGTGCCAGCAGAGGAGGCAGCCCCAAGAGAACAAAGGTGCCATTGTCCCCAGTCAGCAGGGAGAGCCACGGCCTGGCTGTCCATCAGCCCCGCAAGAGGTGGCCTTCAGGGTGAAAGAAGCCGTGCAGGGGGCGTTGGGGGGGGGGGGGGGGGGAGGATGTTATGCTTCCCCAGCGAGTGCTCCCTCCCTTCTGCTCCACAGGGCCACAGGGCCCCTTGCTCCTGGGCCCAGCCTGTCCAGCCCGGGGCACTTTCATGGGCCCAGTCCTCAGCCCCAGGAGGAGCCCGGGTGCCTGCCCCCAGCCCATGGCCCCAGGAAGAACCCAGCCAGGCCGCACTGGGAGCTCTGTGCCTGCCCATGGCCCCAGGAGGAGCCAGACTTACCAGAGGGGCAAGTGCAAGTGAAGCCATTGACGCCGTCCCGGCAGACCCCGCCATTGACACAGGGGTTGCTGTCACACTCGTCAACATTGATCTCACAGAACGTGCCGCTGAACCCTGCAGCCAGAACCCAGAGGGAGCATTAGAAACGGGGCAGGGGCAGAAGAGCTCCTTGGGCCAGGAGCGAGGCTGCTTGCAGGGGCCACGTGCAGCAGACAGCGGCATGCGGCAGGGGAGGTGGCAAGATATGTGGGGGCAGGGCAGCATCATGGGGTAGAGGCGGCGAGGAGGTGGCACGCTCTGTGGGGGCAAGGCAGCACCATGGGTCAGGGAAGGCGAGGAGGTGGTAGGCTCTGTGGAGGGAGGGCAGCGTCATGGGGCAGGGGAGGCAACGAGGTGGCAAGGTACGTGGGGGTAGGGCAGTGCCATGGGGCAGGGGAGGCGAGGAGGTGGCAGGGTACGTGGGGGCAGGGCAGTGTCATGGAGCAGGAGAGGCGAGGAGGTGGCAGGCTCCGTGGGGGCAGGGCAGTGCCATGGGGCAGGGGAGGCGAGGAGGTGGCAGGCTCTGTGGAGGCAGGGCAGTGCCATGAGGAGGCAGCAGGCTATGTGGAAGGAGGGCAGCGTCATGGGGCAGAGGAGGTGGCAGGCTATGTGGGGGCAGGGCACTGCCATGGGTCAGGGGAAGCAACAGATTGTGTGGTGTCAGAGCTTCACCATGGCGCAGAGAGGCTATGGGTGGGGGGTCTGGAGTAAGCCCATTACCACAGGGGGTTCCATCACTAGGGCAGTGGGATCCCCCTACGGGTTGGGGGGATGACGACGGACACAGGCTGCAGCAGTGGGAGTTCTTGCCCCATGTGGGTTGGGACAGGAGAGGGCACTGTTGAGGGGCAATGTGTCTCCGGGGAGGAGGGGGAGAAGAGCTGGGGCAGCAAGACACAGCAGTCTGAGGGAGCAGGGGTTGCCCAGGCTATGGAGAGTGGAGCCAGCCCTGCCATCTCCCTCTTGGGACTCAGCAGACCTGGTTTCCACCAGAGCTGTGACCTCACCCCATGGACAGGCTACTCCTATATGGCCGGAGGGCCCTGCCCCCTGGGACTACAGCTCCTCCTGCAGGAATTCCCAAATGCATTGTGGTCTCCCCACCCTATGTGGGGGCAGGGCAGCGTCATGGAGCAGGAGAGGCGAGGAGGTGGCAGGCTCCGTGGGGGCAGGGCAGTGCCATGGGGCAGGGGAGGCAAGGAGGTGGCAGGCTCCGTGGGGGCAGGGCAGTGCCATGAGGAGGCAGCAGGCTATGTGGAAGGAGGGCAGCATCATGGGGCAGAGGAGGTGGCAGGCTATGTGGGGGCAGGGCACTGCCATGGGTCAGGGGAAGCAACAGATTGTGTGGTGGGGAGACCACAATGCATTTGGGAATTCCTGCCCCCCCAGCCCCCATTAAAATCTGGGAACCCCCTTTCCCCATAAATTCCAGTGCCTTTGGGCCCACAGATCTGGGGCAGGCCCAGAGCACCCTCCAGCCTCAGCGTGGCAGAGCTCCCGATGGCTGGGCTGCCCTAGCTGTGAATGGAGGGGACCTGGGGGCTCCTAAACTGTTATCCCCCCAGCTCACTATCCAGGCCCCACCCCGACCCCAGCTCTGCCCCATGGACACACCCAGCTCAGGGCTGCCAGTACTGCTGGTTGTGGGGCAGTGGGTCCCCTACAAAACTCCATTGTTTAGCGGGGAAGGGCCGGGGCACTGTTGCTGCCTGGTTCAGGTACTTCAAGCACAGGGAGAGTGCAGAGGTGAAACACTCGCCCAAGGGCCCAGGCCGGTCAGTGGCAGGGCTGGGGAGACAGCATTCCGGAGTCCTGGCTCTCAGGCCCCTCTGCTCTACCCACTAGACCCCACACCCCTCCCAGAGCTGGGGACAGAACTCAGGAGTCTCGACTTGCCCAGAACTAGGAGAGCACTGAACCCTGCTCCATGCTCTGAGCTGAGTGATGTGAGTGGCTCCTGGAGCAGCCAGGCAGCCGGCATGTGGAGTCCACGGGTTGGTTTTGTGCCCATTCCCTGGTCCCCACATCACCGGCGCAGGCATCGGGGCAGAGGCACTATCACTCCTTCATCCTCCTGCTCCACAAGGGGCCTGTGCGGCCCCCATCCCATCAGGATGCCCAGGCACCAGCACGGAACAGCAGAGCACCAGGGTGCTGGACTCGGGGAGAGGGCCCAGTGCCCTGGCGAGTGCTGTGCCGGCACTGCCCCTCCTCCCAACCAGCCTCACAAAGGGCTGAAATTAATGAAGGGAAGATTCCTCCCCACAGGGGGTAGCGGGGAGACAAAAAGGAGCAGTCCAGCCCCGCGCAGGCCTCCCCCGTGCCCCATTAGTATTCCAGGCACAGCCTTGCACTCCCACCGTCTGGCTGCCGGCTACGCACCCCCTGCCCCTCCAGCACCTCCGGGTGAGGAGCTGGCTCCACAGCCAGCCTTTCAGTGCTTAACTTGTGCCAGGGCTTTGGAGCTCAGAGCCCCGGCACCTCTGGGCTTGCCACATCTGTTATGCTTGAGCCCTGGCACCTCTTTCATTCCAAATTAAGCACGGCATCCTTCCCTGCCAGGCCCGGCCCCTGGGATCCTGCCATCTGCCGCCAGGGGAGGGGCCCTCACCCCAACTGCCTGGGCTTCCCAACGGCTCCCAGTGGGAGCCGAGCCAAGCCAGGATTCCCTGCTCTGGACAGGAGAGGAATGCAGGCTGGGCTCTGCCCATGGAGAACCCTGTCACAGAGGGGCACCCAATGCTCATCCAGCCCTGGCCTCTCAGCTGGGGCTGGCTAGAGCCAGCTGGGATACAGGGCAGGGGACCCAGGTTCCCATCCCACTGGGCACTGGGCACAAACTCACTGTGAGGTGGTGGTAGAAGGTGAAGCCTTGCACCTGCCCTCAGGGGCAGGAGATCAGAATCACATCTCATTCCCAGATACTCAGGCCAGCCAGCCCCTGGAGCAAAAGCACAATGCTCACCTCCCCTAGCTGGGGAGAGAACCCAGGAGTCCTGGCTCCCAGTCTGCCCTGCTCTAACCACCAGACTCCCCTCCCTTCCCAGAGCTGGGGATAGAGCTCAGGAGTCCTGGCTCCTAGTCAACTTCACAATCACTTAACCAGCATTTGGTATCTTGAGGGATAAACTGGCCCCCGTTCCTCAGGCGATCTGGTGCTCCTAGACACAGGCTGTTCTCAAGAGTGGTGGGGGGGAAGGGTGTAGATCCAGTCTCCCCTCAAGGCAGGGACCCAGCCCCCAAGCACACAAATCCCCAAGGGCTCCAGGGCTGCAGTTCAGCTGTTCTGGGGCAGGCAGAGCTGGGCATCCCACAGGCAATGCAGGGGGCGGGGTGAGTGCTCACCCGCCATGCAGATGCAGGTGAACTCCCCAATGCGGTCGAGGCAGGTGGCATCGTTCTGGCAGGGCATGGACAGGCACTCGTTGATGTCAGTCTCACAGCGGGGACCAGTATAGCCGCGCCCGCACTGGCACTGGAAGGAGCCCTGCGTGTTCACACAGCGGCCAAAGTGCTCACATGGATTGGCACCTGCAGGGATGTGGCCAGGTCACAGATGGGGCTGGGGCCAGACCCTCCAAACCCCTGCCTCACCCCAATCCCAGCCAGGCCTCCCCACCCCATCACTGAGCAAAGGGCCAGGCCTCCAGCCACCAGCCCGCTCCCAGCATCCTGGCCCAGCTTCTCCCACCCCAACCCCACCACTGAGCAAAGGGCCAGGGCCTCCATCTCCCTCCCCCCGATCTTGGCCCAGCCAACCTTACTCCAACCCTAACACTGAGAAGAAGGCCAGCCCCTCCCTGACTCTGGACCAGCCTCCCCCACCCCATCACTGAGCAAAGGGCCAGGCCCACCCAATCCTGTGCCAAGGCAGTGGGCCCCTCCTCACCAATAGAGCACTCATCCACATCCTGGTCACAGGCCCCCCCAGTGAAGCCTGGGGGGCAGGTGCAGATGGCCCGGCCATTCACAGGGTTGGTGTCACAGATGGCATCCTCATGGCAGGGGTTGCTGACGCAGGCATCATCCAGGTGGCACAGGAGACCTGGCAGAGGGAGGGAGGGGCATGGGCAGCAGTGGGGCAACCACTCTCTGGAAGCCCAGCTAGCCAGGCCCTCAGAGAGTAGAGAGCCAGCCCGATCCTGGAAGGCTAAGGCAATGCCCCTCATCCCTCCTCCCCACCTGCACACACCAACCCCCGGCCCC
>NC_133794.1:18547514-18550786 GCF_003597395.2 Chelonoidis abingdonii | reverse complement strand
CCCCCTCCCACAGCCAGCCCCAGTCCCCCCTGCACAAACACCCATCAATACTCCCAGCCGGCTCCAGTACTTCCCACCCACACAGACACCCATCAACCCCCACCCAACTAGCCCTAGTCCTCCCACACACTATCCTGCTGGCTCCAGTTCCCCCCACCTACACAGCCACCCACCAATGCCCCCCAGCCAGCTCCAGTCCTCCCCCATCTGCACTCCCACACTATTGCCCCCGCCCCAGCTTCCTACCCCTCACAGCCCTCCTCTCAACTCCTTCCACACAGCCAGCCTGTCACCCTTACCTCAGGTCTCTCTCCCACCCCCTTCCACTCCTCCTCCCCCCATCTTCTTCCCCCTTCCACTCAGCCACCCCCTGCCCCTTCAGGTCCTTCCTAGTCCTTCCCATCCCCCTGGCCAACTCCTCAGCCCCCCACAGATCATTGAGGGGGAGTTCGGCATGGGGGGAAGAATCCCAAATCCCGCAGTGAGGGGTGCTTGGTGATCTGAGATTGGGCTGAGCCAGGCCAGACCCCCTTTGCACCTCACCTGTCTTGCCCATGGGGCAGGCGCAGTAGAAGGAGGCCACACGGTCATGGCAGGTGGCCCCATTGAAGCAGACGGCTGTGGCACAGTCATCAATGTTTTCACTGCAGCTCTCGCCCGTCCAGCCGTTGACGCACACGCAGGAGTGCCCGCCATTGGTGTTGAAGCAAGTGCCCCCATTGTGACAGGCGTTGGGCTGCAGCTGGCACTCATCTACATCCTCTGTGCAGAACTGGCCTGGGGGAGAAAGGAGATGAGCTTGGGCAGGTTAGAGCCAGCGCCCATGTCCCATTCCCCACCCCGAGCAGCCAGTCCCCTGCCCTGGGGTGGATCAGAGCCAGCGCCCCCTAGAAGGGAAGACCCCATGTCACATTCCTCCTGGGGTCCCATGGCAGCCCTGGGCTGCTGGGTGCACAGTCCCTGCTCACAGGGTTGGATGTTGGCTGTAAGGTTCAGGGCCCATAGTGCTGACTACACAGCTGGTGGTGGGCAACAAGGAGTTAACTCCTGCCGCTGGGCAAGGTGCTAGGTGGTACCTGTCCATTCAGGCGGGCACTGGCAGTTGTAGGTGTTGACCCCATCCACACAGGTGCCTCCATTCAGACACTTGTGGCCTGGGCAGTCATCAATGTTGATCTCACAGTTTTGCCCTTCGAAGCCTGGAGAGAGGGGATGGGGGACGGGGGAGAGGGAGACAGAGAGAGAGAACGACCCAGTCAGAATGTGTGTACACACCCCACCACGAGGGTCTCTCCCACCCACTCCCCGGCGCCTCCCACCCGCTCCTTGGCCCCTGCCCCAAGCTCCTCTGACCCAGCCTCCAAGAGGCACAGAGCTCAAATCCACCTGCAGCCCAATCAGAAGCAGTTGGCCAAACAGGGGGTCTGTGGCTAAACCTGAAACAGAGCCCAGGCAACTGACTGCCACCCCACCCCCCTCACACTGCTCAGTGTTGGGAATAGAACCCAGGAGTCCTGGCTCCAGTCCCCAGGCCCTTGCTGCAACCCAGCAGACTCCTGGAACAAATGCAGGTCCCAGCAAGGCTGAGCGAGGCAGGCCAGTTTTCCCCAGCTTTGCCCACACAGGGGCTTACAGCAAGAGGAGCAGGGGCTTCTGCGAAGGGCCAGGGAGTAGGGTGAGAGATCACTGCAGAAAAGGGAGGGGGTCCAGTCAGGACCCTGTCATGGGGCATTTATCAGACAAAGCCCTGAGGGGTCAGGGCCCTGGGCCAGGCCCTGCAATGCCCATGCCCACCTGCCCCTGGCTGACACCCCCAGGGCAATGGGAGATTCAGCAGCTTGGCCCGGAGGGGTCAGAAAAACCCCAGGGTCACAGCAGAGCCGCCACGAGCATGGCGAGGCCATATTCCATGGTTCCATGGGGTCCCTCTCCACAGGCCCCAGCTGGGTGTGCTGCAGAGGGCAACTGGTGTGCTGCCCGCCCCTCTGCCTCCACGCAGCTCTGCTCGGCCTAGGCCACACTGCAGCGGAAACACCCCCATGCACACACAGCACCCCCAAGCCCGCTCCCCCGCCCCATGCTCACACACAGTGCCCCCAAGCCAGTGTCCCTACCACACACACACACACAGGGCCCCTAAGCCCGCTCCCCTGCCCCACGCACACACACAGTGCCCCCGAGCCAGTGTCCCTACCACACACCGGGCCCCCAAGCCCGCTCCCCCACCCCATGCACACACACAGTGCCTCCGAGCCAGTGTCCCCACCACACACACACACACACACACAGGGCTCCCAAGCCCACTCCCCCGTCCAACGCGCACACACAGTGCCCCCGAGCCAGCATCCCCACCACACACACGGCCTCCAAGCCCGCTCCCCTGCCCCACGCACACACAGTGCCCCATAGCCAGTGTCCCCACCCCCTACACACACAGGGCCCCTAAGCCCGCTCCCCTGCCCCATGCACACACACAGTGCCCCCGAGCCAGCGTCCCCGCCCCATGCACACGCAGTGCCCCCGAGCCTGCATCCCCACCACACAGACACACAGGGCCCCCATGCCCATTCCCCCACCCTACGCACACACACAGTGCCCCCGAGCCAGCATCACCACCCCACGCACACACAGGGCCCCTGAGACACACACACACACACACACACACACACAGGGCCTCCATGCCCGTTCCCCCGCCCCACGTGCACACACAGTGCCCCCGAGCCAGCGTCCCCCCAACACACACACACAGGACCCCCATGCCCACTCCCTCGCCCCATGCACACACACAGTGCCCCCGAGCCAGCGTCCCCCCCAACACACACACACAGGACCCCCATGCCCACTCCCTCGCCCCACGCACACACACAGTGCCCCCGAGCCAGCGTCCCCACCACACACACACACAGGGCCCCCATGCCCTTTCCTCCGCCCCACGCACACACAGTGCCCCCGAGCCAGCCTCCCCACCCCCCCCCACACAGGACCCCCATGCCCGCTCTCCCGCGCCATGCACACACACACTGCCCCCATACCCGCTCCCCTGCCCCACGTACACACACAGTGCCCCCGAGCCCACTCCCCTGCCCCACGCACACACACAGTGCCCCTGAGCCCGCTCCCCTGCCCCACGCACACACAGGGCCCCTGAGCCAGCGCCCCCGCTCAATGCACATATGGGGCCTCCGAGCCCACTCCCCCGCTCCACGCACACATAGGGCCCCCAAGCCAGCTCCCCCCCCACACACACAGCACCCCCAGAGCCAGCTCCCCCC
>NC_133794.1:18451592-18547188 GCF_003597395.2 Chelonoidis abingdonii | reverse complement strand
CCCCCCCCCCCCCAAGCACACACAGCGCCCTCGAGCCCACTCCCCACCACACGCACATATCGCCCCTGAGCTCTCTGCTCCCTGGCACACAGAGCCAGCTCCCGCCACACACACACAGTGCCACCAAGCCCACTTGCCTCCCCAATGAACAGAGCTCCCCAAACTCCACTCCCTCAACAGCGTCCCCAAAGCTCGCTGCCTCCCATGCACACACAGCACCCCCAAGCCCGCTTCCCCCCACACATGCACACACAGTGCCCCCTCACACAGATCCCATGCATACGCAGTGCCCTCAGAGCCCGCTTCCCCCAAATGCACACAGAGCGCCACCGGGCCTGCTGCCGTTCCCATGCACACACAGTGCCCTCAGAGCCTGCTCCCCCCCACACACACACAGCGATGCCAAGCCTGCTCCCTGATGCACGCACAGTGCCCATGAGCCTGCTGTACCTCCCCATGTGCACACACAGCACCCCCAAACCCACTCCCCCAGCACACACACAGAGCACCCTCTGAGCCTGCTCTCCCTCAAACACACAGCAGCCGCAGAGCCTGCTCCCTCCCCACACACACACAGCTGCATCAGAGCCACTTCACTCCCCACACAGACCGCAGGGCCTGGTCCCCTCTCACACACAGGGTCCCCCAGACCATACCCCTCCTTCTCTGTGTTCCCAGAGCCAGGCCAGCTGGCAGAGGGTGCAGGATTTGGCAGGAGCAGAGCTGCAGCTTAGATGAGAATGAGCCATTACTTGGGGGGAGGGGGCTGAAGGGACTAACGGGGAGAAAGAAATGGTCAGCTTCAGGTGGGGAGGGAGCCAAAGAGGGCTCTTGGGAGCAGGGGAGGGAATAGCCCAAGGTTGGGAGGGACAGTGCCCTCTCTCCCCTGCAAGCTCCGGCCATGCTGCTCTCCCGGACGCTCCTTGGGATTGTTTCCTTCCTGGCCACAGTCCAGGATCCCCAGGCGCTATTTACAGCTTCCAATGAGCTTCCTGCAGTGCAGCCCAGAGCCGCCAGCCCCGTGGGCACACACACCAGGGCAGGGGGAGAGATACCCCTCCAACAACCCCTGCCCCCAGGGCTGAGGGAGGGGACAGCATCCCCCCAAATAGGTTCCTCCAGCACTGTCCCAGCTAGGACGCCATACACCAACCCCTGCTTCTCCCAAATGCTGCCCCCCCACTCCGGGCCCCTCACCCGGCAGACAGGCACACTCGTAGCTCAGCTCCCCAGTCTGGCGACACGTGCCCCCATTGAGGCACTGCGAGGGCGCACAAGGTGTGTAGACGCTCTCGCACAGCTGCCCCGTGAAGCCAGCTGGGCATTGGCAGCGGAAGGAGCCTGGCGTGTTGAAGCAGGTGCCCCCATGGCGGCAGACGCCCGGTGCCCGGCACTCGTCCACGTCCGTGCGGCAGTTGCGGCCCTGGTAGCCTGGCAGGCAGGTGCAGTTGTAGCGGCTGTTCCAATTGGTGCAGCGGGCCCCATTGGCGCAGGGGTTGTTGGCGCAGGCATCACCCAGGGAGCAGTCCTGACCTGAGGGGGGATGCTGTGAGCGGGACCTGGTGGGCATGAGGACAGCCCAAAGAGCCCTTCCCCCTAGGCCCAGCAGGTCCCCGCCCCAGGGCCAAGGTGTGCCCAGCCCTCCTCCCATGCCAGCCTTATTCAGTCAGGTTCCATTCCCGTCCCCCAGCTGGGCTGAGGGTCCCTCCCCATATCCCACAGCCCCCCCATGGCCATCCCCCATCTCCACTAGGCCTGCATGGCATCGGTTCTCCCTGGGCTTGGTCAGATCCTGGCCCCACCTCCAACCAGACCAAGCTGGGTCCCACCCCCTCCCCAGCCTCCCCTAGAGCAGCATGCCCCCCGCCCACGTGACCCTCACCTCGGAAGCCTTTGGGACAGGTGCACTGGTACTGCACGGTGCCATCCTTGAGGGAGCTCTCACACACGCCCCCATTGGCACAGGGCGACTGGTGGCAGGGGTCCTGGAACTGGCAACGCTCACCAATCAGCCCGGGCTGGCACCTGCAGAGAGAGGCACACTGGTGTGAGTCCCTCCCTCAGGGGCAGGAATGGGACTATGGGCAAGTGCCCGAAACAAGTGCAGGAAGGACACATGCCCACCACCACTGCATCTGGGCACTTTATACATCACTGCACTGGCAATGACGTTCCTAGGGGCAGCATCATGGAGTCTCTGGCTGGTCTGCCTTTCCAGGGCAGGGTGGGAGGTAAGAGTCCATCAATTTCCTCTGCTTTTATTGGTTGCCAGGGGTTCCTGGGGGGTGGGGGTGGGGATGTCTCTGGCCCAGACCATCCCCCCACTGTGCTCTGTGGGCAGGCATCCAGACCTGCACTCAGCACCCAAACATGGGCCCCTATGCTACAACACATCAGCAACCTCCATCCCTGCAGCTCCATCAAGCTGCCCCAGGGTAGCCCGGCCCTCATGCAGTTGGTGCTGGTCCTGGGGGCTGCCCCAGATCTCAGGTTATTCCCTCCAACAGACATTGCTTGGCATTGCGCCACTCCAAACACCCCCTACCCTGTGCTGCCCATTTGCCCTGTGGGCTCAGCTCCCTCTGCAGGGCCTCAACTGGCACCAGCTTAGACTCATCATTGTGCCAGATGCTCACTTTGCCCCCTCCTTGTTCCCTCAGCCCTTACCAGATCTCCACTGACGCCTTTAACCCCCCTCTCTGCTCCCCACAGGGGGAGCCTCCCAGCCTTGGCATATAGGGCTGGCCAGGGGAGAAGGGGCTGCTGAGTCTGATTTTTCTTCCTGCCCCTGAGGACCAGTCTGCTGGCAAACCAGACTGGGCTCGGCCTCAGGGTACAGCTCCAAGCATGGGGGAAGCTGTGCCAATGCAAAGGGTCTCCCTACTGTGTAGCTATCCCTGCACAGGGAAGGAGCCGTGCTACACCAGTACAGGGCATCTTTATAGCAGCAGAGCGACCTTCTCACATAAAGCTGTATTGGTAACCCTAGACTGGCATCACCCCCACCTCCTACAAACTGTGCAGAGCAGACGTAAGCCAATTCAGGACCGACTCCCTGGGCCCCCTCACCCTGTCATTCCTCAGAGCCCACCTGCTGCTGCACCTCTTAGCACCTGGCTGACCATAGACCATGCTCTGACCCCAGGACTCCATTGCCTAGAGCTCATCGCAGGGCAGCCCCAAGACCCCGCTCTGACCCCAGGACCCCACTGACTAAAGCTCATAGCAGGGGCGGCTCCAGGACCCCGCTCTGACCCAGGGACCCCACTGCCTAGAGCTCATCCACAGGAGCAGCCCCAGGATCCCACTCTGACCCAGGGACCCCACTGCCTAGAGCTCGTCGCAGGGGCGGCCCCAGGACCCCGCTCTGACTCCAGGACCCCACTGGCTAAAGCTTGTCCACAGGAGCAGCCTCAGGACCCCACTCCGACCCAGGGACCCTACTACCTAGAGCTCATCGCAGGGGCACCCACTCCCAGTGGAACCTGGCCCAGCCAGCAGGTCTGCACCTCTCTCAGGGGAGAGCTTGGTGAGGGGTTCTCTGCCCTGCCCCCCACACCTTCACCTCCTTGGGGTGCATGCAGAAGGAGTAGGGTACAGAGTCCCTCCTGCCCCCCACAAACCCCCTGTCACGCAGGGGCCCTGAACTCTGCCCCCGAGGGCCACGTCCTATGGGACTGAGCCAGGGCAGACCCAGCTCCGCAGCAAGTGGGGCCCAGCTCACAGGTCTCTAGCTAGCCAAACTGGAGCAGTGCATGCTGGGAGCTCTGCAATAGGGAGGCGACAGGAGAGGCTGATCTGGGCTCTGCATGCACCACAGGGCTGGGTCCAAGACCAGCGGTGTGCAGGGGCTGAGGGTGGAGGAGGGGAGGGTAGTCAAGCCTGCCAGGCTGGACAGGACCATCCTGCCTCCCCAGCCCCAGTTCTGGGCTTGCTCCTGACAACAGCTCAGGGTCCAAGATGGAGCCAGTGCTGGGCAGCACCTGGGTACCCCCCCGTCAGTCTGGGCCGGCTCCAGAGGGCACCGGCTGGGGGGAGCTGCACCACAGCCTGGGTACTGGTGCACAGATTGTACCCCAAATTTGCTCCCGTCTCTGGCTCAGCGGCAGCCCCGGCCATCCCCCACCCCTGCCTGCCGTCACCAGGGCAACGCAGAACGCCTGTTTACTCTGTTGTCCAGGACCTGCAAACCAGGATCTCAATTCTGGGGGTGGGGACGACAACCCTGCAGCAGAGACGGGGGGCACTCAGTTCACCCCACAGCAGATCGAGGGCTCCCAGCCTGCTCTATACAGCAGCCCCTGCTGGGAGAGGCACGGACTGGAGGAGCTCCAGCGCCCCCTACAGGCAGGTACCACAGCACAGCAGGGACTGTGCCCAGGCCTGGAATTACACCAGCTCCCCAGAGTGCTGGGCCCTTCTGAGGGACCCAGGCCCTTCCCCACAGAGCTGGGGGCTTGGTCCAACAAGGGAAGAAGAGAGGGCAGCACGGTGCTAAAGCAAACATAGTGCTGGCGGCACAGACAGGGTGGAGGAGAGGGATGGTGAGGAGACAGACAGCGCAGACCAGATCCCCCCTGCCTGCCAGACCCACAGGCCCATCCAGCCTTGTAGCCCTTCTCTCCTGCCCCACTGGACCAGATGGGAGCCATGAGACCATAACCTCCCTACACCAGGCTCAGACCCACTGACCAATACTGCCTGTAGGAACTCCACCCCCTCCCCATCTCCTGGTGTGCTGGTCCCTGCCTGACCCTTGTGCCCTGGAGCCTGCAAACGGTTACGCCTGCCTCAGCTACAGCCATGGCAAATGCCACCGACCAGACCAGGCCACAGCCCCCCGAGCAGTGACATGGGCAGCTCCACTGGCCCCAGTACAGACCAGGAATGCCCTGCGGATCTCCCATCCCCATCCTGCTCACTCCATTTTGGGCTCCCTCCAGCAGTACTTGGTGAGATGCCAACTCCCCTCTCCCTGCATGTCTGTGCATGGGGGGGGGCACCCTGAGTGCAGAGCTGGGGTTGGCAGAGCTTCCCACCCCATCCATCCACCCACTCAACCCCTGGAAAGGGAAAGGAGATGTGGGGACAGGCATCCCTGTGGCAGGAAGCAGAAGGGGAGCAGAGCCCTGTATCCCAGCACCAGGCAGCGCCCTCCCCTGCAGGCAGAGCCAGGCTCCCACGCTGGAAAGCAGCCCCCTTCCCAGCCCCTTGGCAGTGCTCCTGCCTGCTCATGTCTGGGGAGTGGAGCCGGCATCCAGCCTGCTCCGTGGGGCAGTGACTCAGCGGCTCCACTGCCACATCACCCCATGAGTCACCCCGGCGGCTGCCTCAGGCACCCACTCCTGGAGGGACGGGATGCCCCTGGGCACGAGAGCGCACGGCGGCACAACTTCCCCCCATACCTCCCAGCCGCAGGAGGCAGAGCCAGCTTTAGAGGATAGAACCCAGGAGTCCTGACTCCCAGCCCGCCTCCCATTGCTCTGACCACCAGGCCACACTGCCCTTCTGCGCCCAGAATGCCCCTTCACCTGGCAGATGGGGGCTATCCTGGCACGTGCCCCCTCCCATCCCCCAATGGACTCTGTTGCACTCCCTGACCTCACCTCCCTGTTTCAATTCCATCCTCCCACATGCATTCCCCAGTAGCCCCCACCCCATCCATCCTCACTCCCCCTACCCCATCTCCCATCAGCCCCTGCTCCAATCCTGTCCCCCACCTCCCCACTTCTCCAACTCCCACGCTCATTTGGTGCCCCCTCCTGTGGCGCCTGGGCGGGCACAATCCAGACTAAACTAGTCCCCCCTTCTCACCCCGAGGGCGCCTGGCAAAGGGACCCAGGCGGCAAACCCATCTCCAGGCTGGCACAGTAGGGCCCATGGGGCCCAGCACATTGGGAGGGGAGGGGGAAGGATTTCTGGCACTGGGACGGAGATACATTTCCCCCCCTCCCAGCCCTCCCTGAGCCGGTTCCAACCCGTTCGACAGGTTCCAGCAGCACCAGCACTATGCTGAGCCAAACGGCAGGGACAGCCCCCTGGTCACTCCTCTCTGCCAAACCTATCCTGCCCCCCTGGCCACTCCTCTCTGCCACGCCCATCCTGCCTCCCTAGCTCCCCTCTGTCCCCTGCCCCCTTCCTGCCTGCCCGGCTGTGCCTCTCTGCTCCCTGTCGCTCCCGTCCTGTCGCCCTGGCCACCCCTCTCTACCCCCTGCCCCCCTTCTTCCCCAGAGCTGCTCCTCTCTGCCCCTGTCCCCCTCTTATCCCCCCTGGCCTTTTCTCTCTGCCCCCCACCCCCTGGCCACTCCTATCTGTCCTCCTAGATGTCCCCTGCGCTGCGCCCCCCCCGATGCTCCTCTCTGCCCTCCCAGGTGCCCCCTCGTGCCTCCGCACTGTTCCTCTCCCCCTGCCCTGCCCCCTTGGCCACTCCTCTCTGCCGCTCTCCAGTCCCTTGTCGGCTGCTCCTCTATCCCCCCTGCACCTCACCATGCCTCTCCTACCCACCCCTGGTTGCTCATTTCTGCCCCCATCTCCAATCATCTCTGCTTCTGCTGTGCCCCTTCCAGCCCTCCGCTGACCTTCTCTGCCCTCCACTGGCTCCCCTCCCACCCCTCCCACTCCCTGATCCTCGGTGGCCCTGCCATGCACCTCCTGCCCCCCACACCCAATCCTCTCTGCCTCCTCCCCCTGATTCTCCCACAGCAGTGGGGGACTGTCTCCAAAGCACCAAGAACCCAGTATGCAGACAGGAGCCTGTTCCAGTAAGATGGGGCAGGGGGTGCCTGTTCTTGCACTGGGCCAGGTCAGCATTCAACTGGTGCTCCAGTCCCACACTCCAGCCCACGATTTCCAGTGGCCAGGCAGCAAGGCCCCATCCAGATCCTACTCCTGCTCCAGGCCAGGCAGCGCCACAGCCGGTGATTCACCTGTTCGGGGCGGGGCAGCAGGAGGCCCATCCACCTGTCTGGCATTCCAACGCAGGCAGCAAGGAGAAGGGAACCTGCCACTGCGAGCTCCGGCACCTGCCTGCGCGGCCGCTGTGCCATGGCCTGGCACTAGGGGCAGCGGGGACCAGGCAAGGGCACAGCACAGAAACTATTCAGCTATTCCTGGCTCACTCGGCAGGAAGTGGTGGGCACAGAGCCACCCAGGCTACCCGTACAGAGCCAGCCGCTGCCCCCACCAGGCTCCAACCACTTCCGCCTGGAACCTACAACCTGGGTTACAGGTCAGAGATGGTTCTGCGGAGAGACTGCCAAGGCCCCCTGCACCCAGTCACCAGGGCTCAGCCCCATCTGGTTCCAACTCCCCAGCATCAGGGCCTGGAGCCCTGCCCTGGAGAGAGAATTCCCAAATAATCAGCCTGCCTTGCTCCACTGGCAGCCCCCACCACCAGAGCTCGCACTGCAGAGTGAGATGCTGGAAGAAAATGGAAGTGATTCACAGAGAAAGTCATTACTGGGCTCAGAGACGGCAGGGTCTAGTGGTTAGAGCAGGGGCACTAGGAGTCAGAATTCCTGGGTTCTATCCCCAGCTCTGCTCCCGTGAAGCAGGGTGATGACACTCACTGAAGCACCCCAGGCTAGTCAGCTCCAGCCCCTTGCAGCTGGCTCGCCAGGGCTCTGCAAACCTGTTGCGTGACACAGCACGGCAGAAGTGGCAATTGCCATTCCAAACCCATCTCCCATCCACACTGACTGAGCGGGCCCAGGCATGGCAGGAGCTGCCATGGCCCAATGCTGCCTCCCCTTTGTTTCCAGCCCCCTCCCCACCAGCAGCTGGAGTTCCTGGGTCCCCCCACATGGCCTTTATAGCATCCCCACCGGGGAAAGCACCTGGCCAGGCTCGGGCCCCCGTCAGCCCCTTCCAGTAGTCCAGCCAGGGCCAGGGAGACAAACAGCCTCTCTTTGGGTGCTCCCGCACACAGGGCTGAGAACCAGGAAACTCAGCACACTCCTTCCTGGCCTTTCCCATGCGGGCCAGCTGCTCCAGTGGGGGCTGGGGAAGGGGTAAGCTCAGCTCCAGACACAGCCTGGGTCTCACATCACCCGCCACCCAGCTCTGCAGATCAGCAGCTGCTTCCTTTCCAAGAGCTGTCTACAGTCGCTGGGATCAAATGACTCCAGGGCCCTCTCCTGAAGAGGACCCCTGTCTGGGAGACTCCAGGAAGGAGGCCGGGCAGGAGGAGCTCCCCCCCACACCCTGCGAGGAAGTGGGGAGTCGCAGGGCGGCCAGCACACTGCTAACACTGCTCTGCAATCTGGGATTGCAACAGCCACCCCAGGGAGGAAACAAAGGTGGGCAGATCTTGGCCCCTTTGTCAGTAGGGGTGGGCAGGGGAGAGGGCCAGAGGATGTGAGCCCCAGGGCATCAGTTCTCTGCCCAGGGAGCCCCAAAGAAAACATCCAAGCACTTTGTCACTCTGTCCTCCAATAGCCTCCCCCCAGGCACAAGATTCACCTCTTCTGCAGCTGCCCTCCCAGCTCATCCAACCCCAGCTGGAAGCCCTTTCTCCTGCCCCCTGTGTCAACAAGCATCACCCCACGTTCCCCTCACCGGAGCGGGGCCTGGGAGACAGGAGGGGTCGCACCCAACAGCCAGGCCTCCAGAGTCAGTGAGTCGCCCACTGCCTGGCTGCTGACATTCCTCATTCCACATGGAAACAGATCCACCCCATCCCCCGCACTCTTATAACCCCCTCACTCTGCCCCAAACATACCCCACTCCCATCAGCTCAGGGCAACCCCTAGCCCCTCCCACATGCTCACAGCCCCGGCAGGGGAGGGTGTGACTCCCCTCCCTTGGCCTGGCGAGGGTCCTTTCTGCTGCATCCCTTCCCAGGGGCCACGAGGCGCAGGCAAGAGTCTACCTCACAGTAAGTGGCTGCTCCCCACATCCCCCAGCCCTGACCCTCTGCCCTGCCGGTGTTTCCTACCCCCAGGCAGCTCTGCCACCTCCACTGACCAGAGCAGCGACTGGGGCTTGGTGCCATGACACCCCTCCCCCCACCCCGCTGGCTGGCACCCCCAATCACCACCGGATCCTTGGGGCAGGGCCATGCCAGGCATGGTGATGGGGCTATGCAGGCCCCCTGCCAAGGACATACATCAAGTGAGGCGGAGCAAGATGGGGGCAGGGGCAGAGCCAGGAACAAAACGCAGCGCTCCAGAACCTGGCCTGGGCCGCCTGAACCACTGGGCCAGGCTGCCCTTACTCCTTATGGCTGCACTGCCGGGAACCACCCTCCCTCCTGCTAACCCAGTTCCAGGCCTCTGGTTCCTGCTGGTTCAGACCTGCCCATCCCCTCACCCCAGGGAGAGAGGGTGGGAAAGCCCTCCCCCTCCCCCGCAGCCTGTGAGCAACACCCCACCACCATGGAGCCCGTCTTGCCCATAGCCCCGTGCTGGATGGCAGCGGGCATGGATCCCAACTTGCAGGGCAGGGGGTCACTTACACGCAGGTTGCCTTCCCGTTGGAGTAGAGGATGCACTGGCCGCCATTCTCGCAGGGCATGGAGCCTTCCAGACACTGCACGGCTGCAGGGAGAGAGCGGGAGAGAGCCCATTAGAGCACAAAGGAGTGGACCCCTCACCTCCCTGTCCCCAACCCCATGCAGAACTCCCTCGCACCCAGCCCCTCAGTGGGGAGACCAGCTCAGTCACTGGCCATGCCAGCTGCACCCAGAAAGGGGCATCAGGGCACTGGGATCCAGGGGCTTTCTAGCAGCAAACCCTGACAGCAGCTGCTCTTTGCTTCCCTGTCCCCCTGCCCCACCCAGATGGTCCCTGGTCCATCACCAATCTGGCTTAGAGCACACTGTTCAGGGCAAGCCCCAGGGTACATCAGAGCACCCCATAAACTGGATGGATGTGGCAGAACCCTGCCCATAACCCCAAGCTCCACCCTGAAATGATCAACAGCAATGCTGCTATCAGGGCTGGGATTTAAACAGCCACCATTAGGCTTCAGAGTCAACGCCGCACTCACACTGGTACTGAAGTTGCATGGGGAAAGCTTCATCCCAGCAGCAGCAGGCAAAGGGAAGACACACACACCACAAACCAGGAGAAGGGCAGCTGACAGACAAGTTCCATGTATGACTAGGAAGTTTAACTTGGAGGTGCCCCCTACCAATGAGCCTAGGAAAGGTCTGTGTGATTCCATCACCACCAGCCCCCAGTGCCATCCAGCATGGGGGGGGGGGGGGCGCAGGGGTTTCCAGGGCTCTAGGCACAACCTGCAGGTTCCAGTCAGATGCTAGGGCCTCGCACCCCCTGGGACCAAGGGAACAGCTCCTAGAGCTCCTGCTCCCAGAACCTTCTGCCCTGTGGCACATGGTCCCAGGCCACCAGGACCCCACAGGGAGAGCAGGGCCGGTCAGGGCCTCAGAGCACAGCCAGTGTCTTCATCAAGTGTCCAGGGACCTGCCCTGCTAATCTCTGCCCCTTCCCGGGCCCCTCACACAGCAGTAGCCTGCCAGCTCAGACCTCAGCTCAGACCCTGCCAAGGACGCTGGGCCATGCCAGGCAGTACAGGGCTACAGGTAAAACAGAGCCGGGGGCCTCGGCCCCACATGTAGGGGACAGAGCAGCATAGCTGGGAGGGGATTGAGACTGCACCCTCCTGGGTGTTACAGCATCTTGAGGCCCCATGACTCCCTGATAAACGAGTCAGGAACCTCCACCCACCGCTCACCCTACAGCCAGTCCAGCCCTCTGCCTCCACCCTGAGTGTATGGCTCCCACAGCCTGGGGATGGAGGGTCACTCTGAGGGAGACTGACTCAGACCCACCCCTCCAAATCCCAGCACGGGGACCTGTTGCCCAGGGCAACCCCAGCTCTGCCAAGTCCCACAGGCTCCTGAAGAAGCCTCCCCAGGAACAGTGAGACCCTGTGCCAGGATGACAGTGACCAGCTGCCAGCCCTGGCTGGACCCAATCTAGTGTCAAGGAACCAGTACACCCAGCCCTGTGAGCCCTCTCCCCTTCCAGACCCCTGGGCAGCTTTGCCAGCAGCTGGGCTAGCATGGGAGGGGCAAACTAGAGACACCCCACAACCCCCCATGGGCCAATGCTTGGGCTTCTAATGGGACTCACTGGAAGGGTAGGGTGGGCTGGTCCCAGGCCCCCCAGATGGATTGGCCCCCTGAATAAATGGGGTTCAGACATCTCTATGCCCCTGGGGCTGCAGTTCCAGACCCTGTGAGGGAGCCGATCCCAAAAGAAAACCCCAGCAGCAGTTTTCCATGGCTGGGGAGCAGGACGAGGTACAAACCCAACAGCCCCCTCCCCTCCCCCATACAGAGAGAGAGAGGAGGCCGGGCCTGGGCCCCACAGGCCACGTAGGGCTCAGGGGCTTCACTCCTTCCCCCACCAGCCATTTCCTCCAGACCCACTTGGAGAGCGCTGCGTGCCCAGCACACAGATCAGCTCCCAGAGACAATGCCGCCTCCGCCCCTCTCCTCCACTCCAGCCCCCAGAGCTAGTACTGCAGTGGAATTTGCTCTGCCAGCCGGCCAGCCGGCCCCTTCCCCACACACGGCCCCCTCCCCACACACGGCTGCAACTGAAGGGATGGCATCAGGTTTAGACAGCTCCACCACACATATCCTGATCCCTGGGCTCCTCTGCCCTTGGTGCCAAACCTCAGCCCCATGAGGGGCCCCAGGCGCAGCAGCTTTGGGGGAGGGGGACGAGATGCTGAGAGGCTCGTTCTCCTGGGTAGCTGGCAGGGCTGTCCCAGGTGCCAGGAGGCGGCTTGGGCCCCCATGGAACCTCCCGCGTGTCAGGCACAGATGTGTCTGGGGAGCAGCAAACCCAGTCGTGCCCCCGCACAGTGGAGCGGGGGCCTGTTCCACACTGGGATACGTGTGATGAGGGGGTCCCACGCCCCCCAATGTGATACCCAGGGCAGGTCCAGCAGCGGAGGGGGCAGAGTTTTAAGAAGAACCCTAACTTCCTCCAGCCTAGAGTGAGAAGAGGGGGGAGAGGTCCCAGAACATTAACCCCTTGAGTGCCAGCTCCAACTCCCCATCAGGCCTGGGAGGCCTGATGGGAAGTGCAATGGGGAACCCTCAGCATGCACAGCCCTTCAAAGAGAGCACGGACAAGAAACTAAGACATAGAGATAGGAAGGGGGCTGCCTAAAGTCACCCAGCGAGTCAGTGGCACAGCTGGGAGAGAACCCAGGAGTCCTGGCTGCCAGTCACTCTAATCCACTAGCCCCCACTTCCTTCCCAAAGCCACGGACAGAACCCAGAAGTCCTGACTACCGACCTCACTCCCCCACTGTAACCTAGTAGCCCCCCATTTCCCTCCCAAAGCCAGGGATAGAACACAGGAGTCCTGACTGCCAGCCCCCCGCCCCAATTCTAACCCACTAGTGCCCACTTCCCCCCCACGAAAAAAAAATAAACCCAGCAGCAGTCAAGGCCCCATCACTGCAGAAATTAAAAGACAGTGGAGATAAGAGGCCGTGGGAACACTGGGGGAGTTCACACTGCCAAAGGTAGGGTAAGACAGAATGACCCTGGAAGCTCTGCTGCCCCGGAGGGCTCTGGGATTCCTGGGGGTGTGAGTCACAGAACAACCCCCCACACCTCCCCCAAGTCCTGTGTCCAAAGTGGAATATCTTCACACACAGGAACCCCGACCTGCGCTCAGGACACACAGCTGCTGCCAACACAAGCCACCTCCACCCCCCCACCAGCTTCTCACTCCAGCAGCCTGAGGCACAATCTCCCATCAGCCCCTGCAGGCAAGGTTTTGCGAGCAGTGAGGGGCTCAGCACTGAGCCCTGGGAGCTCACAGGCAGTGAAGGAGGCACTGTGCCGACACACACCTGGCCCAGCCCCAGCACCCGTATTCCCCCGCTTCCCACAGCTGAAACAGGGGCAGTGCATGCTGGGACACAGCCCCTCACCCCTCAGCAGTAGGGTCTGGCATACTTTCCTGACAGGTATGCCAGGCAAGGCAGGGCACATACCTACATTTTCTCCCACCCCGACCCATGCTGCCCAGCAGCCCCAGCACCCTGGGATCCTGACCACAGGCAGCCTCGCAGGACCACTTAAGCTAGCGCAGTGAGGCAGGGACCCGACAGCCACCGTCAGCCCAGGAACTACTGGAACTCCCAATGTACGTTGTCAAGCAGAACACAGGATCCAGAGCCACCCAGAGAGGAATGAACAAGGGGAAGGTGAGGCAGCCAGGGGTTCTATCCTCAGCACTGCCAATGACTGGGCCAGTCACTTGCCCTCTCGGAGTCATTTCTACTGGTGCAGAAGTAGCCCCAACCTGCCTCCTCTCTGGCATTTGTGAAGCCTCATGAGAAGCTCAGGGCCCCAGGGAGGGTTCAGCCAGCACCCCAGGCTGCTCAGTCATGGATCCCATTGCTGCAACTCCCCCACTCCCCAGGGCAGGGGAAGGACTGCTCCTGCCAGCCAAGGACCCACGAATGGACCAGAACTGATCATCACAGGATAACAGAGCTGGCTCCCCTGGCCTGGCAGACACAGCCAACTGCCCCTGCCCCAACAGTGCAGCCAATTCAGAGCCAAGTGGTTGGCTTGGGAAAGTCGGGGCCTCTGTGATTCAGCCCAGAGCAGGGGGACCGACTGATGCGGGGATGGTGGGAGTGGGAGATACAGGACACGTCACTTCCAAGGTGCAGTCCAAGCCCAGTATCCGGACCCCCACCACTGGCCCCATTAGGCACCCTTCGGTGCAACTGGCACCCCCAGCAGGGCCCAGGGAGGCTCATCTCCCCTCACTCTCCCCATGGCAGGGGAAGGAGTCAGTGTTGCTAAAAACCCATGAGTGGAGGGGGGCTCGGGAGACGTCACCCGCCCCAGGATTCCTGGTCTCCATCCTGGGTGGACGAGCAGGTTCAGGCCCTGATTCTGGGGCACATTTGGATGCTGTCCTGGGGAAAGCTCTGCAGTCTGCAAGGCAGCAGGGGAGGGGGCTCACTAGCCAGGCAGAGAGCTCCTGAGAACAGGTTCACACTGTCCTGCCAGCTGGGCAGGAGACCACGGCCTGCACTGGCTGTGCTGGGGCAGGTGGGCCCCCCAGCCCCACCCCTCCCTGGCCAGTTGGGTCCCTGGGTCTCCCTGTTGCTGCAGCCAGCAGCTCTATGGGAGGAGTGTTTACAACCGGATTAGCCAGTGTGATTGTTCAGGCGGCTCCAGGGCCCTCTCCAGATTCCACAGCTCTCCAGCTGCCTGGCCGCTTTGTTCACAGGCTAGCAACGCAGTGGGGGGAAGAAAGGGGCAGACGAGTGAATGGCCCAGCCAGCCGGCCCTCTCATGCATCTGGAGGGGAGGCAGCTGCTACAGCTCTGAGCACTCCTGGGAATAGCCAGCGCTGGGGAGGGGCAGGGTCCCACACTGTCTGTGGGTGAATGACAGAGGCCAGTGCCCAGAAGGGGGCTAGCACCATGGAACCATTGCCTGTCACCCAATTCCTGTCCTCACCTCATTCCACAGGGCTCACAGGGGCAGCCACTCCCACCAGCCCCTTCACTTAGGGGGCAACATGGGGAGCCTGGCCACGAACCAGCCGGGCCCCACACAAACCATCTCACTTCAGGGAGCCCATGCTGCTGCAGCAGGGCACAGAGAAGCCAGCTTTCTGGGAGCCAGGCTGCTCTGGAGGAAGGGGGAGGTTAAACAGGGGGTGACTAAAATCAATCAGGGAAAGTCCTAGAAAGCAGGAGACTTTGCAAAGGAAGGAGGACCTCATACTCAGGATGGGGGCGTCCACAAGACCTCAACCCCAGAACAGGGGACTGGGACGGTCCCCCACCCCCCACCTGGGAGCTCATCCCCCCAGACAGGAGGACCAGGCTGCTGCCTCCCAGGGACCGCATCCTCAGGATGGCGTGGCACCGGGCCACTTCCCACCACCCACCCCGGGGAGCTCATCCTCCCAGACAGGAGGACCAGGCTGCCGCCTCCCAGGGATTGGGCAGGGGGACCGGGCCACTCCCCCACACACACCAGGAGGGGAGATAATCCATACCCCTATAACCTAATTTCTGCTACTACCGCCCAAAACAAGAATTTACCCAGAAGAGACCTGAGCTGAGCCCAAGGCCTTCCAGCCCTTGCCCAGCCCCCAAGCAGTTGGAGCTGCAAAGGCCTCTGCCTCACTCGCTGTGACAGCGGCTATCCCTAGTGAGGACGCTGTCTGGGTGCATCTGGAGGCCGGTTCCTGGCTCCAGGACAGAGACCTCCAAGTTCCTGCAACGGGGGATTGGCACCAGCAGTCTGTGCGCGAGCAGAGTGGCCAGGCCCCTATCTAGCCACGGGGCCACGCGCTGCTCAGGAACGAACAGCACGGCGGGACTCCCGCAATGCAGCGAGTTGCTCAACAAGAACAATGCTGGTCTATGTCCAGCCAGGCAGCAAGGGGCGTGGAGGGGGTTATACTTCAGGGCATCCACAACCTGCAGCAGCAGCAGCAGCCATCCCACAGACCCTGGGCCCATCCACATGTGTCCCCATGCGCTGGCTGGGAGCGCAGGCAGCAGGCTGGCCTCCCCAAGCTGCACAAACCAGTCCAGCAGCTTCATGGGCGAGTGAAACCCACGCTGAATAATAACCCTGCGCTGTATTTACCTTTCACAGCAGTTCTCTCATCGCTGGCACATTGCTGTGCACTGGCAAGTCGGTGCAGGACATGCAATTAAATCATCTTATCTCCCAGATGCATCACCTCAAGTCCCAGCTCACACTCACTGGGGGGTGGGACGCTGCTGGCTGACCAGCTGGGCTCCCAGACTCTTGCTGAGTTTGCCACTTGCCCAGCAAAGCCAGAGGAGGCCAGATCCCAGCAGGCCCAATACGGAGCTGGGTAATCGTTTTGAAGTTCTCTCCCAGCCTCCTCAGTGCTTCTTAGCCAGCGGGTGCCCTGCCCCAATGCCCCAGCTCTGTGAAGAAGCAGGGGAGCCCAGCCCCGGGAAGGTCTGGGAGAGCCCCAGGACGGCGCCTCAGATTTACTTTCCAACACAAAAAGTTTGAGCATCCGGGGCTGGGAAGAGACGGAGGCAAAACAGCTGCTGGAGCATCTGTGCAGGACATCAGCCCCCCCACAATTCCACACACTGAACCGCAACAAAAATGCCATCAAATGTAAGCCAGCGCCCCCCGGAAGCCGGTTCATGGCAATCCCAGCTAAACCCCCGGGTCCCTGCTCCCCCCACCCCAAACTCACTCACGCACCGCTCCCCACCGCAGAACTGCCGACACAATGCAATGGGATCCCCCCACGCTCAGCGCCTGGCTTGTGCGGACTTCATGGGCAGGAGGCCGCGACCGCAGAGAGGGGGAAGGGCGGCAAGGGGGAAGGCGCCGGCTGGGGAAGCCGGATCCGCGCTCCAGCTCCAGGTTCCCCCACGCTCCCAGGCTGGCTGGCGCAGGCTGCGAGGAAAGTTTACTTCTAGTCAATAGTGAAAGAAGAGGAGCGCAGGATTGTTCCCCGCAGCCTCAAATCAGTGCCTGCGAACTCCCAGCCCCTGCCCAAGCCCAGCCCAGCCGCGGGGCAGGGGCCGCGCAGCCCCCTCCCCCAAGCGGGGATTATACAATGATTAAGTATTTTCTTTGTGCTCTGGGACACAGGGCCGACCCCCTCCCCCCAGCGCAGACAGGGGAGGGGGCTCGGGCAGGGGGGAGCGCACAAGAGACGCGTTACAAGCGGTTCCCAAGTTGGACGAAGCCGTCCCCGTCCTGAGCCCCCCATTCAGCCGCTGATCCCTGCTGGGGGAGCCCGCATCATTGGGGCGCGCGGCGGATTCCTGGCTTTGAACCTCCCCCCCACCCCCCGCCGCGCAAAAAAAAAAAAACTTTTGCAAAGTTTGTAAAAAGAAAGTGAGGGGACCAGATCGCGTCGCCCCCCTTCCCGACGCCACCAGACGCCCCACCCGAACGCCAACCTGGAGTCCCCAATATTGCCAGGACCCCCAAACACCAAGAGAGGACCCCTCAACAATAGGGTCCCCGAAAC
Organism: Chelonoidis abingdonii; assembly: GCF_003597395.2. NCBI lineage: Eukaryota > Metazoa > Chordata > Testudines > Testudinidae > Chelonoidis > Chelonoidis abingdonii. Next base: position 18,530,185 of record NC_133794.1, on the reverse strand, counting down.
TGCCCCAACACCAGGCTGAGCAACAAGAGATCGCCGGGGGCGAGGGTCCCCTGGCACTCACAGATGCCGCGATCCCCGCTCCAGCTCTCCAGAACACAACTCCGAGAGCCGGCGCGCCCTCCGCACGGGATCCCCCGCTCCTGCCCCCTTACCTGCTCCGGCTCCCAGCTGCGCCAGCAGCGCGATGCCCAGGAGGCTGCCGCCCAGCAGCGCTCGAGACCCGGTCCCCGAGCCCATCCCGCCGCTCCGCTCGCGGTCCTGGACCCTGACCCCGCTCCTCCGCCGCCCCTGCCCTAGAGATCCATGGCGGGGCCGAGAGCCCCGCGCCCCAGAGCCAGACACCAGCGCAGCCAGGCTGCCTCCCTCCCTCCCGGACCCTGGGAAACTTCCCCCGCCAGCAGCGACTCGAGTCCTGGCCCGGCCGCCCCTCCTCTGCGCGGGGCGGGGCCCGGCCTCCTCCTCCCCGGGCTCCCACGCTCCTTCCCTCCCCTCCCTCCCGCCCAGCCCGCTCCCGGCCAGGCCCAGCTCCGCACTGGAGTCAGCGACCCCTGCCCGAGCTGGCGCCGGCAGGTGGCGGGGGGCTGACCGGGATCCGTCGCTGCAGGTGGGGGGAGAAGGGGGTACCGCGGCGCTCAGTGGGGCTCGGGCTCCAGGGGACAGATGACTATGGAGGGAGCGGCGTGCAATGGGGGGCTCTGCTGGGAGATCTCTGAGCGACCGGATAAAGGTTCCCCAGGGGAGGGGGGACCAAACCTGCCCCCCACCCTGCTGGGTGGGGGAGGGGGCACAAGCGGCGGTGGGTTCTGGGGTCAGGGGTGTGCTGGCTCAGACCCCATACCCTCGGCCTTTCCCACAGAGTCATGAATCCTCCCTCCAACATGACCAAAAAAGCGGTTGTTTTTTATGAGCATCCAAGTCCCCAAGGAGGGGAAAGTTTCCATCGCTGGCTGGCTGTGACGAGGGGCGGCCCGTCATCCACCCCCGCTTCCGGTGACTCCAACCCAAGGCGACTGGTGGGGTCCGCACACTGGGGCAGCTGTAGCCCTGGCAGGATCCCTGCTGCTTTGTTAGCATTTGGGGGGAGCCAGGCAGACTCCGGGATGGAACAGAACAGATCCTGGATGAACTGACTGAGTCCCAGCTGGAACAGAACCAGCCAGTGGGACTGGAGAGAGTTGATGGGGGGCTGGTTAGCATCTCAGGGGTTCTGCTTCTTGGCCCCATCTGCTCAGAGGCTGGAGAGAGCCACTTGCCCCTCCTCAGTGCAAAGCCCTCCCTTGCTCCATCACCAGCTGGAGTTGGGCCCTGCTGAGCCCACACTGGTAACATTGTCAGCTCAGAGCCTTTGGCCTCATGCTGCCCTGTCAGGATGGAGCTTTCCTGGAAAGTTCAAGGCAATTCAGACAAGACAGCTGGGCTCCTGGAGAGTCCAAGGCAGCTCAGCCCAGACACTGCTCTGCCAGGCTCCAGAAGGCCAGGTGTCATTGCAGAGGCAAATTGTGAGGGTGAAGGCAGTTTGACTTCTACTTGAGGAAGAGGACATGAAGGGACCAAGGGGTATGGGATATGGGGCAGAACTAAGGAGCTGTGGGGCTCTTTTCAGGTTGCTGAGCTCTCTGAAAATCAGGCCTGAAGATTCATCTACATCTGGGTGAGTGTCTGCACCCTGACCCCCTGGGTCTGGCTGCCACAGCCACGCCAAGGCTCATGTGCAACCTCCCTGGGCAATCACATCCCGGGAAGCTCCGTCCTGTCTGACTAGGGCAACCCAGGCAGTAGAAGCCTCTCTGGAGGAATGGGCACAGGGCTGAGGGGGCTCTAATTCCGCTACTAACACTGCACTTTGATAGGGCTTCACAGCTAGCTGCGAGCCACAGGCCCCACTCCCCTCAAGCTCTGAGGCAAGAAATACCATCCAGTGGGAGGAAAGGGAAATGACTTGCCCAAGGCCCTTCAGTAACTCAGTGGCAGAGCATGAATAGCACCAGGCCTCCTGCTCCCTGGCACAGCATCCCACCCACCACCCAACCAGAGCCTACTCCCCAGCTCACTGCTATTCCTACTGGTCGGCATGTGGGACAGACAGACAGCTGCCTGCTCCCAATGCTCAGCCCCTGGCACATGTGAGTGGCCTCCTGAGGAGGGAACAGGGGCTGCCCTGCCCCTCTCCCCAAGAGATTGCTCCATCACAAGAGACTAGGGCTCTTCATTTTCAGAGGTGCTGGTGGGAGTTATTGCTAGCATGGCCCATATACATACCCTAGCTGGCAGGGACGGTTTTAGGCCTATTCCACCATTCCCCCGAATCGGGCCCCATGGCCAGTGAGAATCCCTTCCCTGGCTAGAGGCGCCTTTTTAATTTTTACTCACCTGGTGACACTTCGGGTCTTCAGCGGCGGGTCCTTCAGTGCCACTGAAGACCTGGAGCGAGTGAAGGACCCACTGCTGAAGTTCTGCCGAAGACTCGGAGCACCACCTAATGAGTACAAGCCCCACGTGTTGTTTTACATGTGTGGGGTTTCTTTTAAGTCATCCCTGCCAGGGCCCTGTCGAAACTGTTCGAATTGGGCACCGCACTTCCTAAAGCCGGCCCTGCTAGCTGGGATCAGCCCCGTTGCACTGCACAGCTGCCGAGGGAGAGACAGTCCCTGCCCCATAGAACTCACAGGCTGGGAGAGCAAACAGGCCAGAGAGGGGAGGTGACCTGCTCAAGGTGACCCAGCAGGGCTGCAGCACAGCTGGGAACAGAACCTAGGTCTGCTGGGGGCCAGCCCAGTGCCCTCCCTACAGGGCCACTCTCCTCTCCCAGGCCCACCTGCTCCCTGGCCTTAGAGCTCTCAGCAGCTCAGAGGAGAAACCCTGCACAGCAGAACCTCCCCCGCAGGCTTCCTAACCCTGCTGCCCCCACGGCAGCTGGCAGTGCGGGTGTATCTGGCAGAACCGTTTTCCCCAGAGAGAAGGTCCCTGATGGGGCCTGGGGATTCAGGCTCAACAGCGGGGGGGTTGTGCTCCAGATTCTGGTCCCAAATCTCCCCCAAACTCACTGGGTGGCTTTGGGCAGATGCCCTCCCCTTGGTGCACCTCAGCCCCCAATATCATGGGGTGAGACCGATCTCCCCAGGGAGCAGTGGGGCGCAGGGAATTGCTGGCTGGTGTCACAGGCCGGGTGGTGCTAGGGGGCTGTCTGGATGATGGAGCCCTTGGTGAGGATGAGATATCGTCACACCCATTTTACTGCACTAGGTGCAGCGCTGCTGCTGCCATCTCAGACCCCACTGACTGGAGCGGGCACAGCTGCTGTGTGAGCAGGGGGCGGGGCAGGTGACATTCTCTGGGCCCCTCACCCCACAGCACATCGGGTGGGGACGCCCAGCTACCCCAATTGTGGCTGAGTGGCAGAGTGCCCTGAGGCTGGCACATGGCAAGCCATGCTCCCGTCCTTGGACTGGTCTCCCCATGACACCAAGGGGTATGGGATATGGGACACAGCTGGAGCTATGGGGCTCATTTCAGGGGGGCTGAGCACTCGCAGAACTTCTGGGTGCTCAGCACCTCTGTAAATCAGGCCCTGAAGATTCATCTACTGCAGGGCAAGCATCTGCACCTGGACCCCTAGCAAGGCACCGCCCCCTACCTGGGAAAGACCCCTCTGGGGGCAGTGGAGAGTTTAACTGAGGCTGCCAGTCTGGGGCCTATCCTATTGCAGGGGGCAGATAGTGACCTCCAGGCTGAGGCCCAGACAACTCATCTCATGGGGGCTGAGACATGGCCATCATGAGGATTCTGTTATGGACAGGCTGGGATGTCCCCTGGGCTGGAGATCAGCAGTGCCGCTGAGTGCCTGAGTTCCCGAATGAATTATGGGAATGGCCTCAGGTCCCAAGGCAGCTGCCTGCCCCAGGGCTACGATGTCTGCGAGGGGCACTAGTCACAGATCCTCTATTCCCCCCATGGCATTAGCTCCCCCTGCTGCTGCCCCAGGCTTTGCAAAGCGCCAGGTCCAACACTGTCCTCCTCTATGAGCCCTTCCTGCTCCCCCCTTTCTGTGCAATTCTCACAGCCCAGATCCTCCTATTTATTTTTCTTTGTCATTTTTGTGTGAATGCTGAAGCCAGCTGTGGAGCAGGGCCGGCTGCCGGGGCGCTGGGAAAGAGCTGCCAAGCCCCCAGCCTGCTCAGAGCACATCTGCAGAGGTTTGGGGGACCAGGGAGCAGCCTCAGCAATGGGCTTGGGGTGCCAAGGTGCAGCCAGAGCAATGGACTGGGGGAGCAAGGCACCTCCAGGGCTCTGGGGGACACAGGTTGAGGGACAGTGTGTGGGGCTTGGGGAGCACAGTGAGAGTTTTGGGTGCCTAGGAGTACTCCCTGTGAAGGGTTTGGGGTGGCAAAGTGATGGGTTCAGGGGGGCAAGGAACACACACAGCAATGGGTTTGGGGGTGCCTGTGGGGCTCACTCAGTGAGGGTTCAGAGGTTCCCAGGGGCCTCACACAGTGAGGATTTGGGGGTGCCTGGGGGCACCCTGTGACTGGCTCAGACCCCACCTCTTTCCACGACAGGGAGCACATTGCTGGATCTGGGGAGCCTGTCCAGCCTTAGAATAGTGAGTTCTGGGTGGCACAGCTAGAGGGCAGGCTTCACCCTGAAGTGCCCAGGCTCCATGCCTTGTGGGGTCAGAACTACTCCAGGGGCCTAGGAGGGCTGGAGCTAGGGTGACCAGATGTCCCGATTTTATAGGGAGAGTCCCGATTTTTGGGTCTTTTTCTTATATAGGCTCCTATTACCCCCTCCCGATTTTTCACATTTGCTATCTGGTCATCCTAGCTGGAGCGAGGTGCTGCCCTTGGGATGGTTCCTACTATGGGGGTTCACCCCAGAGCCAGGCCAGGCACCGCAACAGGCAGCCAGACTCCATCTCCCCTGCTATGACCTCATTCTTCACTTCCTGTCCTAAACAGCCATGTTTGCACAGCCATGGAGTGCATGTCGCTGTTAAACTGGCTCCAGTCAACCTCAGAAGTGGCTGCAGCTCAGAGCTGGCTGGTCCCTCCATACCATGTATTTGGCAGTAGGGATGGGGGAGGCAGGCTGTGGGGGTGGGGCCAGTGGGGCCTGTGCAGGTTATTTCTGTCCATAACCATCTCCAGGCACCCCCTCCCTGGGCCACAGCCTCTGCTGGGTCCCAGCCCAGACAGGCTTTGCTGGAATTGCTGCAGCTGTTCCCTGGTTAGTCATGGATGACAAAGATGCATCTTTCAGCTTCAAAATGATCCTTCCCAGCCACCCCCTGCTTCCCTACATCCCCATATCGTCCCCCTACACCTCCCCTCCAGCCCCACATCCAGGGCCGGTGCAAGGATGTTTCGCGCCCTAGATGAAACTTCCACCTTGCACTCTCTCCCCCCACGGCCCCACCCTGAGGCGCCCCCCTTGTGGCAGCTCCCCACCCTCCGCTCTGAGGCACCCCTCCCCCTGCACCTGCTCACTCCTGCTCCGTGCACAAGCACCCCAAGCATGCTGTTGCCGCTTCACTTCTCCCGCCTCCCAGGCTTGCGGCACCTAAGCTGATTGGCGCCGCAAGCCTGGGAGGCAAGAGAAGTGAAGCGGCCACGGTGTGCTTGGGGAGGAGGCGGGGCAGCGGTGAGCTCGGGCGGGGAGTTCCCCTGCGTGCTGCCCCCCTCCTTACTTGCTGCAGGCAGCCCTCCCCGTGCTCCCCTGCCCCAGCTCCGTCCGCCTAAGTGCCGGCGGCAACCAGGGCGGCTGATGATGCGGCTACTGCAGTCGCTGCTGAAGAAAATGGCGCCTCCCAAATGCCAGTGCCTTAGGCGACCGCCTAGATCACCTAAATGGTTGCACCAGCCCTGCCCACATCTCCCCACACCTCCCCTCTAGCCTCACATCCCCCCCCACCTTCCCTCCAGCCACATATCATTCCCCCACATGTCCCCTCCATCTCCACCTCCCCCCACAACTCCCCTCCAGCCCCACATCCCCCCACAGAGATGCACATAGATCCCCAGGTAGAGCCGCACATGGATCCCTGGGCAGAGCCACTCCTGGATCCCCAAGTAGAGCCAGTAACATTTGGGGCTTGCAGGGGCAGGGCAGGGGGACTTGGACATTGGCACTTTCCCAGCTGAGTTCCCATGTGTCTGCCCTGCTTGGGAGTGGGGGCCCTGGGCACAGGCGTCTCTGGCTCAGCTGAGTGACACCATGCGGCCATTGTTTGAGGTCACTGCTGCACCTCCCCAGCTGCAGCCTTGGCTCTGGAGCAGTGCAGATATGCAGGCCTGACTTGGTTCTTTCTTGGGTTGTTTTTTCTCTGCAATGATTTGGACATTAAATCCCTTTGGGCCTGGAAGTTCCCAGCTGCTCCCCAAAGGGGAACACATGGAGGGGGTTAAGTTTCAGAGGGGTAGCCGTGTTAGTCTGGATCTGTAAACGAAAGCTCATGCTCCAAAACGTCTGTTAGTCTATAAGGTGCCACAGGATTCTTTGCTGCTTTTATGGAGGGGGTTGTTATGCAGACAAAACTAGACAGGATGGTTTTAGGGGGCAAGACAAAGATGCCACATTTATTATGATAAAACAATTTGATCTATAACCACTAGCTAAAACCTTAATACTTATATACATACACACACGCAGTTCTACAGGGTCATGGCAGCAGAGAGGGAGCCAGGACTTCTGAGTCACATCTCTAGCTTGGGGTACTCCCCTTGCACTGCCTCAGTTTCCCACCTTTAGCGGGCTCACCTCACTGCCATGCCCAGCTGGGGGTTGGGGGGTTGGAATCTGCTCTGGCTTGTGAAGAATGAGGGCCCCGCATGGCTGTGTGCCATGGACAGCTGTGGTGTAGGCTAGGGCAGTATGGTTGTGACCCACCAAGCGGCGCTCACCACATTGGTGCTGTGGAGCCCCCAGAGCAGTCGTGGGTGCACGCCTGGGCCTGGCAGGCCATGGGGATTTAGTATCCGGTGCCCAGTGCTCCTTTCAGCTCTTCGCTGCTGTGTGAAGAGGAACAGACCCACCAAAAGCCTTTCATAGCCAACCTCCAGGCTGCACTGAGCCCAGAGCCAGGGGCCCTGCCAGGCAGGACACAGGGGGTGAGCGCTCAGAGACTTTCAGGTCAGAAGGGACAATCGTGATCATCTAGTCTGACCTCCTGCACATTGCAGGTCACAGAACCAGGGCTGGCTCTACTGTTTTTGCTGCCCCAAGCAGCATGACGAATTGCCGCCGCGGACGGTGGGGGCAGTCCATGTGCTGTTAGGGCAGCACACACGTTTCCACGGCAGTGGCAATTCGGAGGCAGCTTCTGTCTTCAGCCGGAAGACAGAAACTGCACCGCCGTGGACAGCTGAACATAGAAGCTGCCGCTGAATTGCTGCCACCGCGGAAACACACATACCACCCTAATGGCACACGGACTGCCCCCGTTGTTCCCGGTGGCAATTCGGTGTGCTGCTTGGGGGCAAAAACACACAGACTGCTGCCCCTTGCAGATTGCCACCCCAAGCACCTGCTTGGAATGCTGGTGCCTGGAGTCGGCCCTGCACAGACCTTCACCCCCCCAACACTCCTGGAATAGACTTGGAACCTCTGGCTGAGTTACTGACGTCCTCAAATCCCGGTTTAAAGACTTCAAGTTACAGAGAATCCACCATTTACACTAGTTTAAACCTGCAAGTGACCAAGGCCTCACACTGCAGAGGAAGCAAAAACCTCCCAGCGTCTCTGCCAATCTGACCCAGGGAAAACTTCCTTCCCAATCTCAAATCTGTTGATCAGGTAGACCCTGAGCACGTGAGCAAGTCCCAGCAGCCAGAAACCTGGGAGAGAATTCTCTGTAATAACTCAGAGTCCTCCCCATCTCCAGCCATTGGGGATATTTGATGCTAGCAGTCGCAGATCAGTTACATGCCATTGAAGGCCGTCTCCTCATCCCGTCCCCTCCAGAACATTCTCAAGCTCAGTCTTGAAGCTAGTTTGGTTTTTTGCCCCCACTGCTCCCCTTGGGAGGCTGTTCTAGAACTTCCCTCCTCTGATGGTTAGAAACCTTCATCTAATTTCAGGCCTAAACTTATTGATGGGCAGTTTATATCCATTTGTCCCACTGATGTACTCATAGAGAGTAATCAGATCTCCCCTCAGCCTTTGTGTGGTTAGGCTGAGCAAGCCAAGCTCTTTAAGACTAAGCTTAATAAGTTTATGGAGGGGATGGTATGATGGGATAGCTTAATTTTGGCAATGGATCTTTGATTATCAGCAGGTAAGTATGCCCAGTGGTCTGTGATGGGATGTTAGATGGGATGGGATCTGAGTTACTGCAGAGAATTCTTTCCTGAGTGCTGGCTGGTGAGTCTTGCCCACATGCTCAGGGTTTAGCTGATCACCATATTTGGGGTCGGGAAGGAATATTCCTCCGGGCAGATTGGCAGAGGCCCTGGAGGTTTTTCGCCTTCCATCTGCAGACGTGCCGGATCCCGGTCACTTGTTTGGTGGCTTCTCTGCAGCTTGAGGTCTTCAGACCACAATTTGAAGACTTCAGTAACTCAGACATAGCTTAGGAGTTTGTTATAGAAGTGGATGGATAGGATTCTGTGGCCTGCTTTGTGCAGGAGGTCAGATTAGATGATCATATTGGTCCCTTCTGACCTTAAAGTCTGTGAGTCTATGAGTCTCCTTTCACAAGGTCGGTTTTCCATTCTTCTGATCACCCTAGTCGCCATTCTCTGCATCTGTATAGTTTGAATGCATCTTTCTTAAACATGGGAGACCAGAACTGCTCAAAATACTCCAGGTGAGGTCTCACTAGTGCCTTGTATAATGGTACTAAGACATCCCTGTTGCTACTGGAAATACCTCGCCTGATGCATCCTACGACTGCATTAGACTTTTTCACAGCTGTACCACTTTGGCGGCTCATAGTCATCCTGTGATCAGCCAATACACCCAGGTCTTTCTCCTCTTCTGTCACTTCCAACTGATACATCCCCAGCTTACAGCAAAAAATTTTATTAGTCCCTAAACACAGGACCTTGCACTTCACACTATTAAATATCATTGCATTTCTAGTACTCTAGTTTTCAAGGTCAACTAGCTCTTCTTGTGTGATATTCTGGTCCTCCATTGTATTGGCAATACCGCCCAGCTTTGTGTCATCTGCAGATTTTATTAGCACACTCCCACTATTTGTGCCAAGGTCAGTAATAAAAATGTTAAATAAGACTGGTCCCAAGACTGATCCCTGAGCAACTCACTAGTAACCTCCCTCCAGCCAGACAGTTCACCCTTCAGTGTGACCGGTTGTAGTCTCCCCTTTAACCAGTTCCTGATCCACCTTTCAATTCTCATATTAACCCCCATCTTCTCCAATTGAATTAATAATTTCCCATGTGGAATTGTATCAGATGACTTACTGACATCCAGGTAGATTAGATCTACTGCATTTCCTTTGTCTAAAACCTCAGTTATCTGTGCAGAGAAACAGATCAGGTTGGTCTGGCAGGACCTACCGTTTGTAAAACCAGGTTCTAGTTTATCTTAATTATCGTTCATCTTTATGTCCTTAACTACGTTCTCTTTCAAAATTTGTCCCAAGACCTTGCATGCAGCTGAGATAAAAAATAGTTTCCCGGATCATTTTTTCCCCCCTTTCTTAAAATAGGAACTCCAGCCATAGGATACGACCCTCGAGTTTACTATTGGGCTTCCAATTTTATGTGGCAGTTCCTTTAATATTCTTGGAGGCACATTATCTGGGCCCCCTGATTTAGTCCAGTGAGGTGTTTGAGTTTGACTTCCAGCTCGGATGTGGTCATTTCTACCTCCATATCCCCATTCCCATCAGCCTCCATGTGACTACCTCTAAGCACCTCGTTATCCTCATTAAAACCTGAGGCAAAGGATTCATTTAGGTGTTGGGCCATGCCCTGTGTTATTTTAATCTCCACCCCATCCACAGTGTTTAGCAGCTCCACTTCTTCTTTCCTTGTTTTCTTCTTATTTATTTGGCTATGGAACCTTTAACTGTTGGTTTTAATTCCCTTTGCAAGGTCCAGCTCTGCTTGGCTTTTGGCAGTTCTTACTTCTCCCCTACACAGCCCCCCCAGCTCTGCGATGCCCCTCAGTCCCAACCCACAGCTCCCCCAGCTCTGCGATGCCCCTCAGTCCCAACCCACAGCCCCCCCAGCTCTGCGATGCCCCTCAGTCCCAACCCACAGCCCCCACAGCTCTGCGATGCCCCTCAGTCCCAACCCACAGCCCACCCAGCTCTCTGATGCCCCTCAGTCCCAACCCACAGCCACCACAGCTCTGCGATGCCCCTCTGTCCCAACCCCCAGCCCCCCCACTCTGCGATGCCTCAGTCCCAACCCACAGGCCCCCTCAGCTCTGTGGTGCCCCTCAGTCCCAACCCACAGCCCCCACAGCTCTGCAATTCCCCTCAGTCCCAACCCACAGCCCCCACAGCTCTGCGATGCCCCTCAGTTCCAACCCACAACCCCCACAGCTCTGTGATGCCCCTCTGTCCCAACCCCCAGCCCCCCCCACTCTGCGATGCCTCTCAGTCTCAACCCACAGGCCCCCTCAGCTCTGTGATGCCCCTCAGTCCCAACCCACAGCCCCCACAGCTCTGCAATTCCCCTCAGTCCCAACCCACAGCCCCCACAGCTCTGCGACGCCCCTCAGTCCCAACCAACAGCCCCCACAGCTCTGCAATGCCCCTCAGTCCCAACCAACAGCCCCCACAGCTCTGCAATGCCCCTCAGTCCCAACCCACAGCCCACCCAGCTCTGTGATACCCCTTAGTCCCAACCCACAGCCCACCCAATGTGATGCCCCTCAGTCCCAACCCACAGCCCCCCAGCTCTGCGATGTCCCTCAGTCCCAACCAATAGCCTCCCCACTGTGATACCCATCAGAACCCAGTCCTGACCCACAGCCCCCTGCTATCCCAGCCTCGTGCTCCCCCCACCATGGAAAAAGGATCAGAGGGACAGAAAGTCCTGTGTTGGGGAGGTGGCAGCAGCCCCTAAGGAGGGAATCAAGTCCCTGGACGGTTGCACCCCCGGCCCCCTCCCTTCCAGGTTGATGTTGATAAAGTCTCTGCAAAGGAGCAATAATTTACAAGCTTGTAAATGGGAGACAAGCTGGGGAGCACTGCGCTTTCAGCATGGCTGGGGAAGTCAGGTAGAGTGGTTAGGGGTCAGGGGAACAGCTGGGTGGGTACGGGGAAGGTCTTTACAGCTGAGCTGCTTCCCCTTTCCCAGGCATTGGGCTGGTCCATCTGTCCATGATTTGTTACTGGGAGTTTCCCCACTTGGGCTCTGGCCAGAGAGCCACGTCGGGCTAGGAGAGGTCCCGTAAGCTTCACTTCCCCCTGCTGCCCCCTGCAGGTGGGGTCAAGGGCTGCAGCTCAGGCCAGTGGCCCCAGAGCTTGTGGGGATGCAAGGAGTCGTTAGTGCAGGAGTACAGGCCAGCCTCAGGCCCCTGATTTGCTCAGTTAACCCCATGATGGGGCAGGGGCAGTAGCAGGAGCAGGGCCAATGTGGGGAGGGATAGAGCCTGCAGGGCAAAGAGCTGCTCCCAGCCTGCCCCTGCCCCGGGCCCCCAGGGAATCCAAACCAGGTGGGACCCTGGCCCCCAGAGCTTGGGGGCAGGATCATGCTCTGTCTGCCCTAGACCCAGCAATGGAGCTGGAGGGGTGTTGCCCCGACAGATTTCTCCGCAGAGCCACACTCCATGCAGAGTCCTCCACCCCCATATCCCTGGGGCAGACTCTCCTCCTTAATCCCTTGGGCTCAACCCAGCCCCCCCATTGGCCCCTGCAACATCCTCCTCCCTCTTCACCAGCAGACCCTGAGGCATTTGTCTCTCCACCATCCCCAGACCTTCAAACCGCCCCCATCCATTCCCCAGCTCCTGGTCAGTGGGGCCAGCTGCTGTGCATGCTCAAGCTCCAGGGGATGAGCTCACCCCACAAGTGAGGAGAGAATCTCCCCTGGAGAGCATGACCCTTCTGGGAGCCTCCTCCCTGCTCTAACCACCAGACCCCACTCCCCTCCAAGTGCCTGGCTCCCAGTCCCCCCTCCTCTCCCCAAACCAGGGCTAGAACCCAGGAGTCCTGCTTCCCAGTTCCCCTGCTCTACCCACTAGCCCCCACTCCCCTCCCAGAGCCAGGGAGAGAACCCAGGAGTCCTGGCTCCCAGCCCCCTCTGCTCTGACCCCACCAGTCCCCACTCCCCTCCCAGAGCCAGGGAGAGAACCCAGGAGTCCTGGTTCCTAGTCCTCCTGCTGTAACCACTGGACCCTGCTCTCTCTCCTTAACTGTAGAGCTTGTTTTGAGGTCCCTTGGCTAATCTTGAGCTCAAGTGAGGAAGGGGGAGCCCACTGGGCCAGGTCTGGCTTTTTCTCTGCTTCCTAAAGTGGTCAATCACTGAACTAATATCCTACCCCTCATTCTGCTTGGGCATCCCCTCTGCCCCACATCCCCTCAAGTCTCCCCTCTGTCCCCAGGCTTCCCCCTGCCCCAATCTCCCCTGGGCCTTCTCTCTGCTCCCCAGGCTTTCCCCTACCCCCCCATCCCCCCAAGCCTCCTCTCTGTCCCCAGCTCCCCTGGGCCTCCCCTTGCCCCCAGGCTTCCCTCTGCCCCCTGTCCCCCCTGGGTCTCCTTCTCTTTCCCCATTGCCCACAGCTCCCCTCTACCCCCCAGGTTTCCTCCGCCTCACATCCTCCCAAGCCTCCCCTCTGCCCCTCATTCTTCCTTGGTCGTCTTCTGTCCCTCCATCCCCCACACCTCCCCTCTGCCCCCACCCCACACCCCCTGGGCCCCCCTCTCCACCCCCTAATTCCCCTGAGGCCACTCTGCAGCGAGGAGCAGAATTCTCGGTTCTCAGCTCCAGGCACCTGCGGGGGCGGGGGGGGCTGTCCCCCACCCACTGGCCAGCCCTGCCGCGGAGCCCAGCGGGTCCGCCCATCACTGGGTCTGGGAGGTGTTCAGGAAAGCAGCCTGGGCACATTCCAGAGCAGCTGGATCCCCACTGGTGCTGGGATCCTCCCCATTGCATTGGAGGAGGACCTGGGATGGGGGCAGCAGAGGGAACCAGGGTGCCTCAGCAGACCTGGGGAGCACATGGCTGAGATAGCTCGGGGCTGCAGGTCAGGACGAGGGGCACTGGCAGAGCTGGGGGAGGCTGGCAGCAGCTTGCCGGCTCTGCCAGATGCCCTGTGCCTCATGAACTAGTTGATCTGGGTGTGCGCGTGAATGCCCCAGAGTTGTCCAGGCCAAGAGGCTTGAATTGGTCTAGTCAACCCAGCAAGGCTTGCCCCTCATCTGACCCACTCTGAGCTCCCTTTTCAGCTTTGCCACGAGGTGAGGAGTCACCCCAGGAGGAATATAGAGACAAGCTGGGGGTCTGTGTGAGCTGAGAGAGTCAGGTGGGATCTGTGTGAACCGCGGGGGGGCAAGGGCGGGTCTGGGTGACTGGGAGAGTCAGGTGGGTCTGTGAACCTGGGGAGGGGGAGCTTTTTTGACCCGGTGATAGATCAGGTGGGCATCGTTGTGAAACCAGGGAGAAGGGAGGTCTGTGTGAAACGAGGAATCAGGGAAGGGATCGTGTGAACCGGGGACGATGGGGTCTGTGTGATCTAGGAAAAGTACAGGTAGAGGATCTGTGTCACCGGGGAGAGTCCGGTGGGAATCTGTGTGAACCAGGAAGACGAAGCGGGGTCTGTGTCACCGGGGAGAGTCCGGTGGGGATCTGTGTGAACCAGGGAGACGAAGCGGGGTCTGTGTCACCGGGGAGAGTCCGGTGGGGATCTGTGTGAACCAGGGAGATGAAGGGGGGTCTGTGTGACTGGGAAGAGTCAGGTGGGGATCTGTGTCACTGGGGAGAGTCAGGGTGGGGATCTGTGTGAACCGGGGAGATGAAGGGGGGTCTGTGTGACCAGGGAGAGTCAGGTGGGGATCTGTGTGAACCAGGGAGATGAAGGGGGGTCTGTGTGACCCAGGGGGTTAGGGTGGGGATCTGTGTGAACCGAGGAGATGAAGCGGGGTCTGTGTCACCAGGGAGAGTCAGGTGGAGATCTGTGTGAACCAGGGGAGGAAGGGGGGAGGTTTTGTGTGAACCAGGGGGAGTCAGGCTGAAGATCTGTGTGAACCGGGGAGACGAAAGGGGGTCTGTGTGACCGGGGAAATGAAGGGTGGGGATCTGTGTGAACCTGGAGGAAGAAGAGGGGTTTGTGTGACCCAGGGGGTTAGGGTGGGAGTCTGTAGGATCCAGGGGCCTGGCAGAGAGCTATGTCAGCTCAGTGGCTCCTTGGTGCCCCCAGTGAAGGGGTCCTAGGGCTGGCTGGGAGTGGGCATGGGGAATCAGCTCCCAGCTGCTTTCGTCCTTGCCCAGGGCCCCCAGCCCAGCAGAATGGGGTGAGACACCCAGGCGGCCAGCTGTTCCAGCAGAGCGGCCAGCTGTGGCAGCAGGTCCGAACAGCAGCCCATTGTATGCGTAAGCTGGAGCAGTGCCCAGAGCCGGACAGGGGAGAGGCCTCCTAGTCCCACACTGGGGCATCGCCACCTTGTTCCCGTGGCACAGCACCCCCTAGCCCCACACTGAGGCATTGCCACCCTGTCCCTGCAGCACAGCACCCCTAGCCCCACACTGGGGCATCAGCACCCTTTCCCCCTGGCCAAGCACCCCCTAATGCCATGCTGGAGTCAACATTGACTTCAAGGGGAGAGCATCCCATTACACAGCCTCCACCCACTGCCTTCCGTCCTCAATCAAATCACTGGAGCTCAATTCATGTCACCTCCACTCAAGTGCCAGAGACATGACCCCCAGATCTGCCCAATTTTCCAAAGAGATGAGGCTGCTCACCTCTCTGTTGGCAGGGGCAGGGAGGAAGGTGCTTCCTTTCCTCTGCATTGGGCTCCCTCACAAAACCCTGCTCTAACTACTAGACCTCAGCTCCCAGAGCTGGGCAGAGAACCCAGAAGTCCTGGCTCCCAACCCCCAGCTCTAACTCACTAGATCCTCCCCTTCCAGGGCTGGATAGAGAACCCAGGAGTCCTGGCGCCTGTGCTGGGGAGAGGGGTGGGTCAGTGGAGGCCAAGCTGTTATAAATAAAGGAGGATGGAAGAAAAGGGCAGCAGGGCAGAAGGAAGTGGGATACAAATAGCTGCAAGGGGGCAGGCCCCGGCTCCGCAGGGTGCAGTATAAATAGCCCCCCATCGGAACATTCCCAGCACACCAGGAGCTCTCAACCTCTCCTCCAGGCAAGACTCCTAACCCTGCACTGATGACGCATGAGTGGACAGCACCTCCTCGCTGATGGACCCCTCCTCAACAGACAAGCAGCATCACTGCAACTCCTCTCCCCACCCGCCACCCCACAGCCTCCCTGGCCGCTGAGCTAGTGTGGGACTCGCCATTGGGCCATGCAGAGCGGGGCACAGGAAGCACAGGTTCATGGGTCTCATGCCAGCTAGCAGGGGGCAAATGACTTCATTTATTGCACCTTGATCATCCAATGCTATTCCTAGTCTACTGGGCCCACTCCACAGACAGACAGGGCCTCAGGGTTAAGGTGGCACAGGGCCTTGCAGATGGCAGGCCAGGAGCCCCTCTGCCTGGGTGTGGGGGGCGGGGGATCCCTTCAGCTACACCCCTCAACACGATCAGCTGTTCCACCAGCTCCATGTCTCCTCCCAGAGTGACCATGCACCCAACAATCCCAGCTGCATTACTCTGCACTCTGGGGTCCTGACTCCCAGCCTCACCCCAGCTTGACTGACCACACACACTCCGTGTGAGGGCTCCCTCTGCTGGACTCTCAGGATCATGGCAAAGCAGGGCACTGCTGAAGGGAAGCTCACAACCTTTGAGGCAGTGGCAGGGATGGAGCTGGAATGCAGCACAGGGTCCAGGGTGAGCCCCCGCTGGGGTCTGTTCTAGGGAGGCAGCAGGTCCCAGTCCTGAGCTCTCCCTCTGGGAAAGGGTGGCCCAGCATGGGTCAACCCGGAATAGCCACCCCTGGGTCAGGAGCCTGCCAAGAAAGGAACGAGGCTGGATCCAGAGCAGCATTTTCCCAGGCAGACCCAGCCTGGGTCAGGGACTGGCATGCGGGAGATCATGGGCTGCAGCTGGGGCTGGGGCTGGGGAGGAGCCTCTCAGACACAGAGGGATGTCTAGGCAGAGAGGGAATCTCCCCAGAGCTGAAGAGAGCCTGTGGGGCTGCCCTCCACCCTGCTGGCCCTGCCCCATTGCACCCCCCATTCTGCTGCCCCTGCCCCACTGCATCCCTCACCATGCTGCCCCCACTCCTCG
Organism: Chelonoidis abingdonii; assembly: GCF_003597395.2. Taxonomy (NCBI): domain Eukaryota; kingdom Metazoa; phylum Chordata; order Testudines; family Testudinidae; genus Chelonoidis; species Chelonoidis abingdonii. The sequence continues at coordinate 18,513,860 of NC_133794.1, read as the reverse complement.
CCCCACCCCACTGTACTCCACACCCTGCTGGCTGTTGCTCTAAGTGAACCCTGAGCCCAGGGGCAACCTCCAGAGCCTGGGGCTGGGGGCCTCATGTTGCCACAGGAGGTGGGCACAGTTGTTCAGGGCCAGGAAGGTTGTTGGGGGGGTGGAATGAGGGGGGCTCTTTGGGGGGCAGGAGCACGTAGGAATCTTGGGATTGTGGCAGAATACCTCAGGGAGGATGTGTGGGGTGCCCCCAGAGATGGAACACAGGACTGGGGGGCTCTAAGGAGGTGCTGGATGTTTGGGGGGCTGGGGTGAAAACGGGGAGTGGGATTTGGGGGAGGGAAGACACAAACACTTTCGCTTAAAACAGAAATGGAGCTGGGGAAAAAAGCCGGCTCCAAATCAAGCCCAGATTGTGCACACGTGTGCGCACGCACACACACACAATCCCACCCAGACACACACACAATCCCTCCCCCACCCACACAAATAGACACATGCACACACACACGCACACAATCCCTCCCAGACACACACACATACACACAATCCCTCCCCCCCCACACAAATAGACGCATGCACACACACACGCAAACAATCCCTCCCAGACACACACACATGCACACAATCCCTCCCCCCCACATAGATGCATGCACACACACAGCCCCGCAAACAATCCCTCCCAGACACACACACACACACACACACACAATCCCTCCCCACACACACACAGATGCATGCACACACACACACACACAATCCCACCCCCCACACAGACGCACGCACACACACGCAAACAATCCCTCCCAGACACACACACACACACAATCCCTTCCCCCACACAGACGCATGCACACACACACAAACAATCCCTCCCCCCCACACAAACACATGCACGCACACACATGCAAACAATCTCTCCCAGACACACACACACACACACAATCCCTCCCAGATACACAATCCCTCGCACACACACAGGCGCAGCTGCCAACACATGGAAACAATCCACCCTTTACTGCCAAGCTGGCCAGGACTGGGTGGGAGGGGCGAGGGAGTTGACTAACCCCAAGAATGCACTTCAACCCCCCCCCTCCCCCACGCCTGGCTCCCCTCCACTGAGCGCTGAGCCCTCCATTTCTACACTGCTCCAACACTCACAGCTCTGCCGGTGCCCCTCACTCCTGACCCACAGCCCCCTGCTGGCCCCACATTCAAGTGTGTGCTGGAGTTGAGGACTTTGGCAGGGCCAATCCTGGTTCTGTGTCCCCATTCCTAGACCAACCTGTGGGGGAATGACATCCTTAGGCCAGGTGATGTCAGGAGGGTCTATTAAACATCTGCCTCCCCACTACCGTCCCGAGATCGATGAATCCCTGTACAAACAGCCCCCATGCCCCACCCTAGATGTGGCTGCATCTCACTGCTGAGTGAGGGATCCCTGTACAAACAGCCCCCATGCCCCACCCCAGAGGTGGCTGCATCTCAGCACTGGGTGAGGGATCCCTGAGTGCAGCTTGTTACATGGGGACTTCCTTGCAAAGGAAGTGGCGCAAAAGGCGGGGGGACTGCAGAGACAATCACCCCATGAACACGGGAGAGTTTAGATCCAGAACTGCCCCTCCCAGGCCACAACTCTCCCCCAGCCCCCGGGGCCCTGCTGTGAGGGGTGTGTCCTGAGGTGCCCCTTGCCCCCTGACGCAGGCAGCACCTTTCCCAGGGCCCCGCCCCCCATGTGCGAGCCATTAGGCACGGCAAAGGCATTTCTTTCGCTTGAGTAAGAATGTTCCCACAGCACAGGCTGGGGGAGGGGCTGGCCTGGTGCCCGCCGTGGGGAGATAAGTGTCAGGCTGGCTCAGTGCCAGGCCCTGCAACCAGCACCATTCACAGCAAAGCCTGGGGCCTGGCTGCCCCTGCTCCCCACAGCTGGGCACTACTCTGCTCCCAGGAAGTCCAAGGGTTACCACTGCACATCCCCCCACACCCAACCCTGCAGAGCATAGCCACCGCCTGGGCCCCAAACCTAACGCCGGTCCTGGGGAGCCAGGGCACAGCCACACGGATGCTCACAGGCACCGTGCCCATGGGGAAGCTCACAGCCCGGACACAGAGCTCTGGGGCCTCAGGGACCCCACCAGACTGACACCCCCTGCAGGGACCCACATGAGCTCCAGTGGGAGTGACAGTACAGGGGGTTCAGGTCCTTGATGCTATGGAACGCACAGCAGGGAGCGGGGCAGGAGCACTGGCTGTGGACGGAGCTCCCAGCTACCTCAGCCCAGTCTCTCCCAGGAGGGGGCGCTGTGGGGGACAGGGCAGGAGCTCTGGCTGTGGGGAGAGGGAGTTCCCAGCTGCTGCAGCCTGGCCTCTTCCAGCAGGGGGCGCTGTGGGGAGTGGGGCAGGAGCTCTGGTGGGGCGAGGGGAAGCTCCCAGCTGCTGCAGCCTTGCCTCTCCCAGCAGGAGCTGCTATCGGGAACAGGGCAGGAATGCTGGCTGCTGTGGGGAGCTCAAGGTTCCTCCAGCCCCAGTCTCTCCCTACGCCCCAAGTCCCCACACTCTGCCCCCTCCCCCACTCAACCCTGATAATGTTGCTGTGTCCCCCAATCCTCCTTGCTCCAGGGCTGATGTCTCCCTCCCTTCCCCCAGTCCAGTGACTCCTCCTGTCCCGATCTGCCCCCTTTCCTTTCCCTAACCCCCCCTTGCCTCCACCCCCGGCCATCCACTGGGCCCTAAACTCGTCTCCAGCATCCTGGCCTGGGCACCGCACCCGCTAAGGTGCCAGTTTCTGCACTCCCACACCCCACCAACCCTTCCTCTGAGGTCTCTGGTTCTGCAGTGTGGGGACCTCATTCCCCCTCCCATGTAGTCTCCTGGGGGTGATCAGCCAGCTCAGTTCTCCAGGGGCCACTGGCTCCCCTATCCCATGGGTGGAGCTGGGGAACAGGGGAACAGCGTGGGCAAATTTGGCCCACGCTGGGAACCTGGATGCGGGTGGATTCACTGGACACCAGCCCCCTTGTCTGCCTGTCACTCATACAGCTGGCCAGCCCCCTCCCTGCCTAGCCAGCCCCAGTGGCTCTGGGCCCAGGCCTGTGGATCAGTGCTGGGAGCACCATCCTCTGTGAGGCCCATGCCCCACCACTTTGTGGGGCCCTCTCCTCATCTGGACTATATCAGGGCACAAGTGTCTGCCATGTCCCTGATCACCCCTGTCCTGCTTGGGTACCACTGCTTCCCCAACTTCTCCCCAGCTGCCAGGTTCCAGAAGCCACCCCATCCTGCTCAAGGGCTGACATAGAGCAGGCTCCCTGGGTTGGGGTGACCAGGTTCCCCACAGTCAGGGGTTCAGGGCTGGTTCTGGCACCTCAGCCAGGCTTATAGACCAGAGGCTCTGTCCCCAGTGGAAAGAGGCTGGAGCCAGGGGCCCAGGCACTGCACTGGGAGGGTAAGTGATTGAGTGGCATCAGTGAGCATCTGTTCCAGGGCTTGTGTTATTGAGCGGCCGTTAATTCAGTCACTTCCCAAAGCTCCCCCCTGTTAGAGAGAGGCCAGGCATCACACGAGGTCAGTCAAGTCCCAGCCACAATGAATGTGGTAAATCCATGTACTGGGCCACAGATCTATCTGCAACCTCTAAACCACCCTTCCCTCCCAGGGAGTCAGGAATGGAACCAAGGAGTCCTGACTCCCAGCCTCCTGCTCTAACCATTGGATTCCACTCCCCTCCCAGAGCCGGGCATGAAACCCAGGAATCCTGACTCCCAGTCTCCAGTCCAGATTCTCAACATGCCACTGCTGTCAAACATAGTAGTTCTGCAAAAACAACGAGGAGTCCTTGTGGCACCTTAGAGACTAACACATTTATTTGTTATAAATTATTTATTGTTATAAATGTGTTAGTCTCTAAGGTGCCACAAGGACTTCTCATTGTTTTTGCTGATACAGACTAACCTGGCTACCACTCTGATAATAGTTCTGGTTGTCCCATCTCAAAAAAGCTCTATGAGACATACCCAAGGTGCAGAGAAGGGCATGGTCAGGGGGGTGGAACTGCTTCTGTAGGAGGAGAGAGTGACAAGACTGGGACTTCTCAGCTTGGAAAAGAGATGGCTAAGGGGAGATATGATTGAGGTCTATAAAATCATGACTGGGGCGGAGACAGTGCATAAGGAAGTGTTATTGACTCCTTCTCATAATACAAGAACCAGGGGTCACCCGATGAAATTAACAGGCAGCAGGTTTAAAACAAACCTAAGGCAGTACTTCTTCACACAACGCACTGTCAGCCTGGGGCACTTGTTGCCAGGGGATGTTGTGAAGGCCAAAAGTATAACAAGGTTCAAAAAAGAACTAGATAAGTTCCTGGAGGACAGGTCCATCAATAGCTATTAGTCAGAATGGGCAGGGACATAACCCCATGCTCTGGTGTCCCTAGCGTCTGTTCACCAGAAGCTGGGAGTGGACTACAGGGGATGGATCACTCAGTGATTGCTGGTTTTGTTTGTTCCCTCTGAGGCACCTGGCAATAGTCACTGTGAGCAGACAGCACACTGGGCTGCATGGGCCATTAGGCTGACCCAGCCTCGCGATCCTTATGCTCTTAAATTCTGTGTGGGATACAGCCAGAGACAGCAGGCTTTGCCCAGGCCTTGGTGCTTCTGAATTCAGACCCTGGAGGTGGGGAGATATCAGGAGTACAGCCTAGAAGTGCAACCCAAGATCAGAGCCCAATAGTGCTAGGCGCTGTACAGAAAAATAACAGAGACACCGCCAGTCCCTGCAGCAGCCTGCTCAAAGCCGGGGCCAGGCAGGACATGTCAGGGGGCCAGGGGGACATGGGGGACAATGAAGTTGCTTTTCCAGTTTCCTAGCAGAAGGGAGCTTTCTGCGCCCTCTAGAGGGAGGAAGGGAAAGCCAGCCCTGGCCAGCCTCATTTACATAAATTAAAATAGTGCTTACCCATAATTCCTCCTGCAGAGTCTGCTTGGCATTGGTCTAGGCCAGTGGTCCTCAACCTTTTTCGTCTGGCGGGCACCAGATGACGAGCCACGGAGGACCGTGGTGGAGGACGAGCATCTGCCAAAATTCCTCCAACAAGCGGCAACGTCAATAGGCGTCGCCACCGAAATGCCGTCAACAAGCAGTGTCATCCAGAGGTGTTGCCGCCGAAATACCACTGAAAATTGGTGGCATTTCGGCGGTGATGCCTCTGGATGACGCAGCTTGTCAGCAGCATTTCAGTGGATGCTCAACCGCCGGCCAGTACGTGGGAGCACTTAGACGCCCCAGTGGGCTCCAGGGCACCTACAGGCACCGCACTGGGGACCCCGGGTCTAGGCTTTGACTGCATCAGTGATCACAGATTGTCATCACTGTGCCCTGATGGGGATAGGAGATGGGCAGGCAATGGGCTGGAGGGAGAGGGGCATATGCATGTAGGAAGGACACGGGTTTAGTAGCAATACAAGCTCTAGTGTGTGGAGTGGGGGGCTGAGCCTGCCACTGGAGGGTCCTTTGCTCTCCCCTCCTTGGAAAGTTTGTGGGGCAGGAGGGTGCAGAGCTAGCTTTGCAGTGAGCTTTAACTAGGCAGCCAATGGCAGTGTGGTGCCATCTTAATACTGCAACAGGCTGGCAGCAGCAGAGGTGCTGGTACAGAGCAGGCCCAGATGGTTGCTAGGCCTAAGTGCTTTGCTGGCCAGGGCAGCTGAGCAAAGGAAGGACCAGCCAGCGGTATGGGACCCCTGGACATTGGCACCCAGGGTGACTGCCCCGCTCTCTCTCTCTCTCTGACACACACACACATCAAGTGTGAAAAATCGGGATGGGGGTGGGGGGTAATAGGAGCCTATATAAGAAAAAGCTCCAAATATTGGGACTGTCCCTATAAAATCGGGACATCTGGTCCCCACAGGCAGCCCTGCTGGGCCGGACTCCCCCGCGCCATCAGCCTGGCCTGGGGGAGGCAGGGATGCTGGCTGGGCCGGGAAGGCTGGTGCTGCAGCTCCCCCCAGTGGCGTGGAGGGACAGAGCAGGCCCGAGCTGCAGCTATACAGGCCTGAAGAGGGGCAGAAGCCAGGGCAATGGGGTGAGATGGGCGGGGGGCAGTGGCCCAGCTGGAGGGAGTGTGCACTGGGTGGGATGAGTGCTGGAGGATGCCATGGCCTGAGATGGATGCAGAGGGGTGATGAGGAGGGACCAGCACTGAGAGAGGCACGATGTTGTGGGTTTTAAAGGGAGGCTGGAATAGGGCTCATCCTGGAGACCAAGGGCCATGAAGGAGGGAGGCGGGGAGAGCTAGAGCCAGAAGTGGCATGGGCAGATCCTCCCCAGTGCAGCTGAGTCCCAGTGCCAAGCCAGGTACACACACGGTACCACACCGACTGGTATGATTCACACACAGCACTGGCTGCCACTACTCACACAATTTGCAGCAGCAGCTGGGAAAGACCTGTCCCAGGGCTATTGTGCAGGTGGGGGAGGAAGTTCTGGAGGGGAGGGGGCTATTTACCCAGATGGACACCAAGTGGATTTCAAGGTGCATCCTCGGGTTGCTCTCACAGCTTGACTTGGTCGGACTGATCCTGTCTGACCCAGTGCTCAGTGTCAGGGACGCGCCCAGGCCCGGGCCCTGCTGAATGCGCTGCTCCATGGACGAATCAGCTCAGCCTCCTGGGCAACTTCCTTCTTCACCTAGCACTGGCATGGGCAGCAACTAGGGTGACCAGATAGTAAGTGTGAAAAATCGGGACGGGGGTGAGGGGAAATTGACACCTATATAAGAAAAAGCCCCAAATATTGGGACCGTCCCTATAAAATCAGGACATCTGGTCACCCTAGCAGCAACATATACTGGCACTGTGTGAGGATTAGGCTGTGGGGTGAATGGCTGGACATGGTGTGACGATGTGGTTCTGGCAGGACCCAACTGAGAGTGCCAATTCAGGACCAAGTGCTCAAACAGGGCAGTCACAGCCCTAGGCTGGGGTTTTTCCACCTCTAAGGCAAACCAAACCAGCCAGACAAAAACTTCGGTGTCACCCCTCTGGCTAACCGCAAGTCACACAAGCAATTTCCTTAGACACTCCAGTCTCCCAGTATCACCACCAGTCCCACACGTCCTGGGGATGAATGGTTATGAAAACCAACACCCCAGTAAAAGAAAAAGGTTCTCTCGATCCCAAAGGACCAAGCCCCAGACCCAGGTCAATATACCCATCAGATCTTACCCACAAATCACGCTGTTGCCAATCCTTTAGAATCTAAAATCTAAAGGTTTATTCATAAAAGGAAAAAGATAGAGGTGAGAGCTAGAATTGGTTAAACTGAATCAATTACATACAGTAATGGCAAAGTCCTTAGTTCAGGCTTGTAGCAGTGATGAAGTAAACTGCAGGTTTAAATCCAGTCTCTGGAGAACATCCCCTGCTGGGATGGGTCATCAGTCCTTTGTGCAGAGCTTCAGATTGTAGCAAAGTCCCTCCAGAGGTAAGAAGCAGGATTGAAGACAAAATGGAGATGAGGCCTTCGCCTTATATAGACTTTTCCAGGTGTAAGAACACTCCTTTGTTCCTACTGTGGAAAGTTACAGCAAAATGGAGTTTGCAGTCACATGGGCCAGTTTCTGCACACTCCAGTGAGTCACAGGGCGTATCCGCCTTCTTTCGATGGGTCAATTGTGTAGTTGATGGTCCTTAATGGGCCATCAAGCAGGCTAAGCTGAGCTGACACCAGCTTGTCTGGGGTGTCACCCAGCACTGCAGCATCAATTTAAAATACAGACAGTACACAGCCCATATTCATAACTTCAGCTACAACGATACAGACAGCATAATCATACCCAGTAACCCGTAACCTGGTCTTAGACACCTTATATGACCCCCTTTACATAGGATTTGGTGCCACTACAGAACCTTGGTTGCAACCCATGTTCCATATGGTCCCAGTTTATATCAATAATGTCACACATGGGTGAGGCCCTGTTACCCACAGGGCACCCTGCACTCAGAGCCTGTCACATTCTGCCTACTTGGAGCCTGCTGCTCCCAGGGGTGCCCAGGCCCTGCAGCAGCTGGTGTGGATTTGTTGGGAAAGTCTCTTGTTCTCTGGAGCAGGGGTGGCCAACCTTTGGCTTCGGAGCCACGTGTGGCTCTTCAGAGGTTAATATACGGCTCATTGCATAGGCATCAACTCCAGGGCTGGAGCTACAGGCGCCAACTTTCCAATGTGCTACAGAGTGCTCCCTGCTCAAGCTCCGGCCTCTGTCACAGGCCCCAGCCCAACTCCACTTCTTCCCTCAAGGCCCGCCACCCCTTCCCCTGAGTCTCCCGAGCCCTTGCTCCTCCTCCTCCTCCACCCAACCTCCTGCACACCATAAAACAGCTGATCGCGGCAGGCGGGAGGCACAGGGATGGAGGGTTACGTGCTGATCGGCGGTACTGCTGGCAGGTGGGAGACACTGGGGGCAGGCAGGGGAGCTGGCAGGGGGCTGCTGATGTGTAGCTGTGGCTCTTTGCCAATGCACAGTGGTAAATTCTGGCTCCTTCTCAGGCTCAGGTTGGCTACCCCTGTTCTGGAGGCTAACACACCTGTCTGGATTGGCACTGCAGCTCCTGGAGCCTCCTTTAGGGGATGACTTTACCCCACACGAGTGTGAAACTGGGCACAAGGGCATTGGGGCAGAGACAGCTCCCCTTCTGAGGCCACCATGGGCAGGGCTGCAGGATGGCCTGCCACTGCAACTCAGCACATGTCTAGGGGGGAGGAGCTTGACTTGGGTGCTGCATGGGACTCACGCTGACCCAAACAGGTTCCTGCAATAGTGCAGGAGCAACATCAGCACTCTAGGTTGGGAGAGGCCAGACAGAGAGGGCTCCAGCTCATGTACTGTCCAGCACCACTCGGCATTCTGGCTTCTGGCCACTCAGGATCAGCCTCAGCAGCTGCAGTCTGGTGGCAGGGAGTTCCACAGACCAGCCACACTTTGTGTGAAAGAGGCTTTTATCAGCTATGAATAAACTGCTTTCCAGCTCACCACCCATCGCTCTTGTGCCATGAGACGGGGGTACCCAATTGCCCTCTGGCCCTTTCATTACTCTGGAGACCAGAATTATGCCCACTCTGACATACTGCATAGAACCATAGAAATGTGGGGATGGAAGGGACCTTGAGAGGCCACCTAGTCCAGCCCCCTTCACTGAGCTAGGACCATATAAACCTAGCCCATCCCTGACAATGTTCATCTAACCTGTTCCTGAAAACGTTCAGTGATGGGGATTCCGCAGCTTCCTTGGTAACCTTGTCCAGAGCTGAACTAGCCTTAGGCCTGGTCTACACTGGGGTGGGGTCGGGGGGGTTGATCTAAGGTACGCAACTTCAGCTACGAGAATAGTGTATCTTAGATCGACTTACCTCCCGTCCTTTAGAGTTAGAAAGTTTTTGCTAACCTCAGGCTCTCTTGCTGCAGAATAAGCCCATTACTTCTTGTCCTACTTCCAGTGGGTGTGGTCTGGAGAACAATTGATCACCATCCTCTTTATAACAGCCCTTCAGGCAGCTAAAGACTGTTGTCAGGTCCCATTTCAGTCTGCTTTTCTCCAGACTAAACATGCCCAGTTTTTTAAACCTTTCCTCAGAGGTCAGGTTTTCTCCTTTGTATTGCTCATTTGTATTGCTTTTCTCATTTGTATTGCTCTCCTCTGAATGCCCCCCCACCCCGTTTGTCCATATCTTTCTTAAAACGTGGCACCCAAAACTGGATGCAGAACTCCAGCTGAGGCTTCCCCATTGCTGAGTAAAGCAGGACAGTTACCTCTTGTGTCTAACATACAACACCCCTGTTAATACAACCCAGAATGATATTAGCCTTTTTTGCAACTGCAACACGTGGTTGGGTCATATTCACTTTGTGGTCCACTATAACCCCCAGATCCTTCTCAGCAGTGCTCCCACTCAGCTTATTCCCCATTTTGTAGTTGGACATTGGCTTTTTCCTTCCCATATATAGTACTTTGCACTTGTCTTTATTGAACTTCGTCCTGCTGAATTCAGACCAAGTCTCCAATTTGTCAAGATCATTTTGAATTTGAGTCCTGTCCTTGGGGTCACCTGCAGATTTTAGAATACTCTCCACTCCATTATCCAAGTCACTAATGAAAATATTGACTAGTACCTGACCCAGGACTGACCCCTGTGGGGCTCCACTAGATACGTTCCCCCGGTTAGACAGCAGAGCATTGATAACTTTGAGTACAGTCTTCCCACCAGTGTTGCATCCACCTGATTGTAATTTCATCCAGGTTACATTTCCCTAGTTTGCATGTGAGGATGTTAGGTGGGACTGTGTGTGGTCCTACAGGCACCCCAGCACCAGAGGGCAGGGGGCTCCCTGCTTGTAGCAGTGCTTTCCAGCAGGCCTGACCAGCTCAGTGCACCCCCCACACAGTTGTCATGTTTATTTAACAGGTGTCTTGTAAGATGTCATTAGAAAACTAGCAACTCACTGATCATCAATATTCTTGCATGATGGGTCTATGGTTAACATATTGCAAATTATAAATATGGGCTGCAAATATGTTCCAAAAATGTGTATGGGAAGCAGGGCTTAAGGCACCTGCCCTAGGAAAAGAGTGTGGTTCCACCTGCTTAAATGTGTCTCCAGTGTAAATTGAGTAAGCAGAGACAATGGAAGTACATTTTCATAGAAGGTAAACAAAGCCATCAAACTAGTGAGGCGGGGAGAGAACCATGTAACTATCACTGTACGGGGAGGAGACTAGAAATTAACTGAACCCCTGGGAGAGCTTCCTAGCTTGGAACACAAAGATAAGCTTTGAGGCTATAAGCAGAGAGAGCGGCTCTGGAATCTTTCACCTAAGGAGACAAAAAAGCCAAGATGTCATGGGCTCTACTCACTGCTAGGGGTGCCTCCTCCTGGCCGCTTTGGGTATTAGCTCCTTCCAGGTGCTCCCCCTCCTCTGGCAGTGTCACCACCCATCATCCCCTCTCACCCTGCAGCCTCTCTCATTCATAGAATCATAGAATATTAGGGTTGGGAGAGACCTCAAGAGGTCATCTAGTCGAATCCCCTGCTCAAAGCAGGACCAACCCCACACAAATCATCCCTGCAAGGGCTTTGTCAAGCCTGTCCTTAAAAACCTCTAATGGAGATTCCACCACCTCCCTAGGTAACTCATTCCAGTGCTTTACCACCCTCCTAGTGAAATAGTGTTTCCTAATATCCAACCTAAATCTCCCCCACTGCAACTTGAGACCATTACTCCTTGTTCTGTCATCTGCCACCACTGAGAACAGTCCATCCTCTTTGGAACCCCCCTTCAGGTAGTTGAAGACCCCCTTCGGGAGCTGTAGCTTCCTCCTTGTGACTTGCTCCCCCCCCCCGGGGCAGCTCACTTTCTGGGGGTACTAAAGTCTTTCAGGGCAAACAGTCCCTGGCAGTCTGCTCTGCACTGCCTGGTTTGTTCCACTTCCCCAATGGCTGGCAGAGGAACCCAGGCCTGCCCTCTACTCTGGGTTCTGGCTCAGGGACCCTCTGACGATCAGCAGCCAAGGTCTGCACTATCCTACCCCTTGCTGCTTTTCCCCTGAGCCTTTCCTACCTAGCTGACTCTTCCCCCCTCTCTGGATTTGCCAGCCACATTCTTCCCTGGGCTCCTTCCCTGCAGCCCCCAGCTGCTCTCAGCTTCTGGGCTTTAGACAAGCCCCTCCTGTTCCTAGTCAGCTGAGCCTTCTCTGATTAATCCCTGCTCCCTGGCTGTTCCTTCAGGTGCACCTGGGCAGTTAATTGGCCCACCTGTCACTATAAGCTCATCAGGCCTTGTATGGGGTGGACACCCCATCATACCAGCATGTTGGGCTCAGTGCTGGATCCTGACAACTGTGGTGAGAAAACTCTAGGTGCTTAGAAACTGAGTGTTTAATAAGTTGTTCCAGTATCTTTCCAGGCTGGCTGGTTGATAATCCCCAGGTCCTCTGCATTTCCCCTTTCTAAAAATGGGAGCTTTGTTTGCCCTTCTCCAGCAGGGCCGCCCAGAGGATTCAGGGGGCCTGGGGCAAAGCAGGGAAGCTGCAGTGCTTGTACTCACCTGGCGGCGGTCCAGGTCTGCGGCGGCGGGGGGCCTTTCAGTCGCTCTGCATCTTCAGCAGCACTGAAGGGCCCCCCGCCGCTGAAATGCCGGTTGAAGACCCGGACTGTCGCCAGGCCACGGCTCACGGGGCCCCTGCGGGGCCTGGGGCAAATAGCCCCACTTGCCCCCCCCCCCCCCCCGGCAGCCCTGTTCTCCAGTCCTCTGGGACCTCCACTCATCCTCCAGGCGTTCTCGAAGATAATCTCTAACCATTCCAAGATTGCTCCAGCCACGTCTATAAGTCCCCCAGAGGGATCTCCTCAGGCCCTACTGACTTGAAGACATCTTACTTATGTCCCTGTTCTTTACCCAGTTCTTTCCCTAGGCTGGCGTTTTTTTCCTCTCTGCACAGTCCCAACCTCTTCAATCTCTTTTTACAGGGGATTTTCTCTAAGCCCCTATCCCTTCTCCCTGCCATCTGTGCCTGTTGTGCCCTGCTGAGTCCTTGGGGACAGCCGCTCAGCCCAGCACGTGGTGCCCAGGCACAGGTGCCCCCTGTTGTAGAGCTGCACACCAGCCACATCCTTCACGTCAGCCCCCAGCCTGGCCTCCCACAGCCCAGCGCTGTGTTGGCTGTGTGAAGGTGCGGGGTTCATTGAGCTGTTCCCAGGGGAGTCCGTGCTGCTCTCAGCCAGGTGCATGGAGACATTGGGTTATTACCCCTACTAGGGATCACTTGGCGCTGCTCCATGCCAAACTGCCTCTAGCTCCGTAGATCTTTGGTCAGAAGCGCGCATGCGCGTGCACACACACACACACACACATATTCTCATAGTGCACTCTCCCCTGGTGCTTCTCTCCTCCATCACATTCCTGCCTCCTAGGCTCAGTGTTTCCAACCTGCACAACTTGATCATGACTCTCACATTTCTCAAATCCCCAGCTCCTGGCATCATGTGATTCTGCTTCCAATGAAAAAACTAAGTGAGTTTCTGGCCCTCCTGGCCAGATGCAGAGAAAAGCTAGCAAATGTGGCCCTCTAAGGACTCAAAGAGTGGTCGGCTAATAAACAGACCTGCATATGATCATATTTAAAACCTCATGATTAGCTGGGCAGTGGTTCCAAGTTAGTTAGAGGCGCCAGACTCCCCCCCAGAGATAGCTGCATGTCATGACGCTGGGGAAGTGTGGAGGTGCACAAGAGGCCGCTGCCATCCAGAGTGCCTAGACGGGGCAGGAGCTGGGCTTCCCATGGGCACAGAGGCTTTACCTCCCACCCAGGCAGCACCCCAGCCCCTCTGACTGTGGCTGTCCCCTCCTTCCCCAGTGTTCCCTTGCTGGGCGACATGACCTCCCCACCACCACAGGACTCTATCCTACACAATGGGACCAGAACCAAAGGGCCTGCTGGGACGGAGTAACATGGAGGTTGGGGAGCTGGGGAGAAAGGGCAATGGAGCAGGGCAGCTTCCCCCACCAGGCTGTGTATGCCTCTGCCACTTCAGCAGTTGTCAGGACTCAGATAACTCCTTTTCCCGCACAGCAATGTCCAGCTGTCTCTGGTCCCATTCCCTTGTGCCCACTATCACAGCTGGCGTGGGGTGATGCTGCCCCCCAGAGGAAATTCAAGGAGCTGCAGTACGAGGCCAGACAGGCGCATCGGGCTCCAGAGACACTAACCGGTTTGTGGGACTCTGCACAGGACCAGGTTCCCAGCTCCGTGGCGCGCAGCAGGCTCCAGGCAAGCAGCGCATAGCAGGCTCTGAGTGCAGGGTGCCCCTTGGGCCATGTCTGTACGTCTGTCTCTGCAGGCTGTCTCTCGTGCAGTGCCAGGGCATGCTGCTCACGCTGGTGCCAGTGGGTGAAGGATGTCACTTGAGAAGCCAGGCTGATCTCACCATGGAGTGGCACAGGCCCTGGGTTAGCCAGGATCAGCCTGACCAGCTCAATCCAGGACAGTGACTGAGCCTGTGCCAGAGAAGCTGCGGAAATCTGCCTGGGCTCCAACTCTGCTGTCCATGTCTGCCCATCCTCCCACGTCTGTCCACCCCCGACCCGGTCCCACTGTCTGGCTCCTTCTCTGGGGACCCTGTGTCACAAACATGCCAGCTGCGTCCAACCATCTTCTCACTATTTCACTAATGGGGTGATGTGTGGTCTGAACCAACAGCTCAAAGCTCGCCGGTTGTTGTGGTTATTGGAGGGGGCTGGCACAGGAAATGCTGGTAGAGTTCTGGAACGTGGAGGATATTGGGTTCCAAACCCATGGGAGGTGAACCATGTCATCAGAGGCAGAGTGGGTCTCCCAGCTGCCTCCATCAACACTGAGAACAATTGGTATCCAGGAGCCAGCCTAGCCCAGAGTTTACAGTCCAGGGACAATGCAGAGGTGAGCACTGGCACAGAAAAAGGGTCTGAGACTGAAAGAGAAGAAAAGAGGGCACAAGGTGCTATCCATCAGGGAGGCAGTATTCTGCCAGCAGGCACCTCCCAGGAAATGTGGAGCCCAGCTCCGCGGCCTGGACAAGCACTGGACAGACTGACCACTGGGAGAGAGATACCTTATCACACAGGAAAGGAACTGGTTAATAAGCCCAGGCTCTAGACCACGTTTGATGGGGTTATTTCAGGGGTGGGCAACCTTTTTGGCCCGAGGGCCACATATGGGACTAGAAATTTTATGGTGGGTCATGAATGCTCACAAAATTGGGCTTGGGGTGTGGGAGGGGGTGTGGACTTTGGGATGGGGCCAGAAATGAGGAGTTCAGGGTGCAGGAGAGGGCTCTGGGCTGGGGCTGAGGGGTATGGAGTGCAGAAAGGTGCTCTGGGCTGGGATTGAGGAGTTTGGAGGGCGGGAGGGGGATCAGGGCTGGGGCAGGGGGTTGAGGGAGGCTCAAGGGTGGAGGCTCCAGGTGGCGTTTACCTCAAGTGACTCCTGAAAGCAGCTACATGTCCCTTCTCCAGCTCCTACATGGAGGTGCGGCCAGGCAACTCTGCACACTGCCCTGTCTGCAGGCACCACCCCTGCAGCTCCCCTTGGCTGTGGTTTCTGGCCAATGGGAGCTGCGGGGGCAGCGCTTGGGGTGGGGCAGCATGTAGAATGGAGCTCCCTGGGTGCTCCTATGCGTACGAGCCGGAGAGGGGCCATGCCGCTGCTTTCAGGAGCCGCATGGAGCAGCCCCCGAACTGGTGGGCTGGATCTGGCCCACTGGCAAGGATGTGCAGCGACACCAGGTGATGTTTTCAAATGTAGTCGGGTTTATTAGTTGTCTGCATCTCACCGGGAAGTCCCCAGGTTAGCCCAGAGAAGCAAAGGCTAAAACACCATCCACCCTGGCCATGCCAGCACGTCACCCAGCCAAGCTGCCCTGGAACCCCCTTCTGGCTTCAGCTCTGTCTCTGTCTGGCACAACTGAGCGGTGCTGAGTCCCTCCAAAAGCCAACACTGTCCTGTACCCTCACACCTCTTAGGCCACTGTTCTCGAGCTGGACTGTGCTCGGCTTCCTGCAGAGAGGTGGTGGGGTGGAGGGCAGGGAAGGTCCTTTCTCTTGGTTGCTGGGTGTGAACGTCTTGGCCATTGAGGTCCCACTGTCTTTCTGGATCCTTCATTGATACGGGTCAGACAGTCCTTTAACACCATGTTCATTCCCCCCAGACAGCTACATGACCCATCACCTCATGGCTTCTGCTCAGCCCCCCAAGAGCAGATTTAACCCTTCTGCACCCATTGGGGAGCAATGCAAAGTACTGATGGAAACTGAGGCATGCATAGGAATCATAAAATATTACAGTGATTTCTCACTTTGTGACATGGAGCTTGGAGCAGAGGGGGCTTGTGGTGCCAGCAGCCGCTCACTGGGGAAGAGTTTCCCTGATGGGCACAGACAAGGTTTCCTCCTGCTGTGAGCAGGTTGTTGGAATTCACTCCATCTACCTCGCTTAACCCTGAAGTGTCCCAGTGCACTCGGGCCAGGGCCCATCTCTACGTGCATTGGTTCATTCAGCACCTAACACATGGGGCCCCTTCTGGTATGACCCAGGAAACTCTGGATGCCAAATGGTGGGGGTCCAGGGCATGCAGAGAGGTTTAGGCTGCAGGTACGTCTTGGCTGGGTCTGGGTCAATATTGCTTCTCCCCTCCAGCGCAGCTAGGACAGGCCCTGGGGTAGCACTCTACCCTTCCAGTTCTTCCTGTGATTTGCATGAGCAGCAGCTGCCAGGCTCAGGGAGAATCAGAGCCTGGGTCACACATGGCACCTTGCTTTTGGTTCTTGGTGCCTTGCTGAGCCAGAAAGGCTGGTCTGAAAGAGGGGGCAGGGCCAATTGCTAACCCCTCGCTGAAATCAATTCCCCTCTCAGACCAGCTAACCCCTGCCCCAGCAGGCAAAGATCAGAGAGGTGCTGCATTCATACCTGCAGCTGTTCTCCAGTCAGCCTGGGCTCACAAACCTGGCTGTTCACCGGGTGGAGATGGGATCCAACCCTCCCATCAGGTGTTCCTCATTCAGGGTCACTGGGGAAACAGTCCAGGACCTGGAGAGAGAGGTCAGGCTTTAGGGGTGATCCAGCCGTCCTCCAGCCCCGGGCCTCACCCATGGTGCTGGTCCTCAAGAGGGACATGTCAATCTGGTTCTGTGTGGACTATGGGAAGCTCAATGCCGTCACTGTGTCCAATCCCTACCCCATGCCTAGGACTGATGAGATCCTAGACAAGTTGTGGGGCTCCCGGTAACTCACTACAATGGATCTCACCAAAGGCTACTGGCAGGTGCCTTTGCACCCAGAGGCCCGGGTGAAGTCTGCCTTCACCACCCCAATAGGGCTCTTCAAGATCCTGGTCCTGCCTTTCGGCCTCAAGGGGGCACCTACCACCTTCCAGCTCCTGGTGGATCAGTTGCTAAGGGGGATGGAGGACTTTACTCTGGCTTATATTGATCATATCTGTGTCTTTAGCCTGGGAAGAACATGTGTCCCAGGAGAAGAGGGTGCTGGGTCGCCTCCAGGATGCAGGACTGACCATAAAAGCTGGAAAGTGCAAGGTGGGGATGGCAGAGGTGTCATACCTGTGCCACAAGGTGGGGGGCGGGGGCCTCCTGAAGCTGGAGCCAGCCAAAGTGGAGGCAATCCAGGATTGACCCACTCCTCAGACTAAAGCAGGTCCAGGCTTTCATTGGGATGGCGGGATACTGCTGGAGGTTTGTGCCCCATTTTAGCTCCCTGGCAGCTCCCCTCACGGAGCTGTGTGGGAAGGGAAAGCCAGACAAGGTGGTCTGGACCGAGCAGTGCCAGAGGGCTCTCTGTGTGCTGAAGGGGGCACTTGTCCAAAGCCTGGTGCTGGTAAACCCGGATTTTAACAAACACTTGTTCACTGACACCTCAAACATGGGGCTGGGTGCGGTGCTGATGCAAACTGATACTAAGGGGGAGAGACACCCCATTGTGTACCTGAGCAAGAAGCTGCTGCCCCGGGGATGCCCGGCCATGGTGTGGACCCTTAAAAAACTGCAGCCGTATCTATTTGGGCGGCACCTCACTATATACACTGACCATTCGCCCCTGACGTGGCTGCACCAAATGAAAGGGGCTAATGGCAAGCTGCTGAGACAGAGCCTGCTTCTCCAGGGGTATGACATGGGGGTGGTCCATGTGAGGGGGAGGGCCCATGTTATAGCCAATGCTTTATCACGGGACAGTGGCCCTGAACTTCCCCAGGTCACTGGGCAGAGTGATCCCGCTCAGTTCAGCCATGAAGGGGAGAAAGATCTGATGAAGTGGGGGATTGTCTTGTTTTTTCCTTCTTTTTCCAGTGGTTTGCATGCAGAAAGGCTGGGACTCAGTTTCCCTGGGTGTTACTGGTTTAACGAGGTGACGGGAGAGGGAGTTTGTTGTTACAGGGGACCAGCAAGGGATCTTGGGATCCCAGCCAATGGCCTGGAGAATAGATACTCCAGCGACTGGCAACCTGGTGACCCAGAGGCCCAGCTCAGGAGTCACAGCCCAGGACAATGGGCAGTAAAGAGGACCCCCGTGACCTAACCAGCCGGTTCCAGCCAGAGGGGGCCAAAGGACAGAAGAGAGAAAAGGAGGCCCAGGGGACCCTGTTTACCTGGAGAGAAGACAATGGACAGAGGCGAGGCTTGGGGGAGGTGATGTCAGATACCCAGCTGGGAAGCAGGGGGGCTCTGGGCTGGAGAGGGAGAGCAGGCAGAGCCCACCTGGATGCAGGGGAGACTTGGATGTGCTGTGCTGAGGGAGGCCAGGCCCAGGGGCCCTAAGAGTTTCCTATGCTGTGTTCAAATGCTCAAAAAACCCTCCTGTTTTATCCTGGGTGTCACCGCAGTCTAGAGAACATGGTTGCATTATTCCCTTTGGGGAGTGGAGGCCCTGGGGGTCCAGAGTGGGTGGACTCCCTGCGGGGGCCCACAGTGAGAAACAGGTGTGCTAAGTCTCCGAGAGGTGCAGCTCCAGGAGGTGGAGGGGCTTAACCCCCAAGAGAGAGTGGACCCCCGAGAAGGGCTGTCTCACTGAAGGGGGTTCCCCCACAGACAGCACGGGGCCAAGAGTGGGCACAATCTGTGAGTCTGTGACAGGCTCCCCTGGGCTGGAGGCTGCAAGGAGGAGCTGCCCACTAGCAGGGATCAGGAGGAAATCTCTCCTGGGGGCAGCCGGCATTGGCCATGATGGGACACAGGGTCCGAGGCTAACTGGGCCCACGGTGCCGACCCCAAGAGAAACAGCCACTTGTATCAGCCGCCAGTGCAGTCTCCCTGCAGCCGGGTGTGGGGAGGGGAAGAGGCCATGTGGTTCTGCCCAGCTCCAGATGTCTGCACACAGGCCAGGGCCTCATATCAGGCAGGACAGGGACAGAGGAACTCCGTGGCCCAGTCCGTCTCCCCCAGGACCGGCGCTAGGGGTTTTAGCGCCCTAGGCACACGGCAATTTCGCCTCCCCGCGTGCTGATCCCGCGGCTCCGGTGGATCTGCCACAGTGGTGCCTACGGGAGGTCCACTGGAGCCACGCGAGCAGCCGACCGTCCACAGGCACGACTGCAGCAGCTCCACCAGAGCCACGGACCAGCGGACCCTCCGCAGGCACGACTGCGGCAGGTCAACCGGAGCCGCCTGCCGCCCCCTCCAGCAAAATGCTGCCCACCAATAATCCTGGCACCCTAGGCGATTGCCTAGGCCGCCTAAATGGAAGCGCCGACCCTGGTCTCCCCTCTGCTGGCTCTGGCCTCGAGGACCCAGTCCCCCATCAGCATTGATCACATGATCAGTGGGGGTCTGAAGTTTGAGGTCTGGGTCTGGGATTGCCCCTGACACATGGGGCAGGGAGGGCTCCGCTTCTCAGCAGCTGCTGCTGCCACTTGCCCCCTCCCCCCACATCCTTGCGGCCTTGTATGGGCCCCAGCACCAAGTCCTGCCTGGATCTGCCTCATGCCTCCCCAGGGATGGAGTACGGAGAGTAGAGCTCACAGCCCAAAAGTGCTGCTGGCCTAGTGCCTCGACCCCCTCCTACCCCTGAGACAGCCCAGCCCTCAACCTCCTTCCCCCTCCTCACCACCACCATTCAGCCACCTAAGGTCCCCTCTAGCACACTCACCAGCTGCCCCTCAATATCCTTGTAGCAGCTCCCTTTTTTCTAGGGCAGGTGAGAGCAAACTTTTTGGCCTGAGGGCACATCGGGTTTCCAAAATTGTATGGAGGGCCAGTTAGGAGAAGCTGTGTCTCCCCAAACAGCCAGGCTTGGCATGGCCCCCACCCCCTATCCAACCCTTCTGCTGCTCACCCCTGGTGGCCCCCCAGGACTCTTGCCCCATCCAACCCCCCCTGTTCCCTGTCCCCTGACAGCCTGCGCTGGGACCCCTTTCCCATCCACCCCTCCCTGTCCCCTGACCGCCCCCGGATCCTCTGCTCCTGACTGCCCCTCGCTGCCCCATCCAACCCCTCCTCTCATTCCTGACTGCACCCCACCCCCGGACTCCTGCCCCATCCAACCACTCCTTCTCCCTGACCACCTCCAGAACCCCTGCTTCTGACTGCCCCCCGTCGCCCCATCCAACCCCCCGCTTCCTAACTGACCCCCCGGGACCCCTGCCCCTATTCAGCCACCCCTTCTCCCTGTCCCTTGACCACCACCCCAAACTCCCATGCCCTCTATCCAAACCCCCCCTGCTCCCTGCCCCCCTTACCACACTGCTTGGAGCACAATGGCTGGCTGCGCTATAGCCATGCTGCCCAAAGCACCAGGACAGGTAGTCGCGACATCCGGCTGGAGCCAGCCACGCCACCGTGCAGCACTGAGCACCAGGTCAGGCTGTGGCTTGCCCCAGGAGCTCACAGCCCCACTGCCCAGAGCATTGCGCCGGCGGTGCAGTGAACGGAGGCTGCAGGGGAGGGGGAACAGCAGATACAGGCCAGAGTCCCCAGCAGGCAGCCAGACTCCATCTTCCCTCCTATGACCTCGACCTTCACTTCCTGTTAGAGTGACCAGATGTCCCAATTTTACAGGGACAGTCCCGATTTTTGGGTCTTTTTCTTATATAGGCTTCTATTATCCCCAACCCCCTGTCCTGATTTTTCACATTTGCTGTCTGGTCACCCACTGCCTGTCCTAAACAGCCATGTTTGCACAGCCATGGAGTGCATGTGGCTGTTAAACTGCCCCTGGCCTACCCCAGAAGTGGCTGCAGCTCAGAACTGGCTGGTCCCTGCATACCATGTATGTGGCAGTAGGGATGGAGGAGGCAGGCTGTGGCGGGCAGTGGGGCCTGTGCAGTTTCTTTCTGTCCGTAATCATGTCCCAGGCTTTCCCCCCAACACCTGGGGCTGCAGCCTCTGCTGGGTCCCAGCCCAGATGGGCTTTGCTGGAATTGCTGCAGCTGTTCCCTGGTTAGGCACGGATGACAAAGGCACATCTTTTCAGCTTCAAAACTATCCTTCCCAGCCACCCCCCTGCTCCCCTCCAGCCCCACATCATCCCCCCACACCTCCCCTCCAGCCCCACATCTCCCCATAGCTCCCCTCAAGCCCCACACATTCCCACACTGCCTCTCCAGCCCATCCCCCACACCTCCCCTCCAGCCCAACATTAGCACCCCCCAACAACTGTCCAGCCCAACATGCCCTCTGCTACCCTCCAGCCCCACACACCTCCCTACCAGCCCCACATTCCCCCACACCTTACTTCCATCCCCACATGCCCCCCTAGCCCTGCCTCCCAGCACTCACTATTAAAGGGCAGGAAAGCCACCCATCCCTGCCTAGCTCCAGCAATGTCCTCCCTGTAGTGGTGGGACAGCGGTCTGAACCAGTCAGGGGGTGCCTGGGTGTGTGACTCCCCCCCCCAGGCACCCCTGAACCCTCACTGGGTGAGCCCCCCAGGCACTCCCAAACGCACTGCTGTGTGTTCTTGCCCCCTGAGCCTGTCACTTTGCCACCCCAAACCCTTCATAGTGAGCACTCCTAGGTACCCAAACCTCTCATTGTGCTCCCCAAGTCCCTCTGCTTGTGTTCCCAAGCCCCACACACTGCCCTCCAATCTGTCTGTGTCCCCCAGAGCCCTTGCTCCCTCAGCCCATTGCTCTGACTGCACCTTGGCATCCCAAAACTGTTACTGAGGCTGCTTCCTGGTCCCCCAAACCTCTGCAGATGTGCTCCGAGAGGGCTGGGAGCTTGGCAGCTCTTTCCCAGTGCCCCGGCTTCTAGCGCCGCCCACAGCTGGCTTTAGCATTCACTCTGGGCTGTAAGAATCACACAGAAAGGGGGAGCAGGAAGGGCTCGCAGAGGAGGAGGCTGTTCGGCTGGGCACTCTGCAAAGCCTGGGGTAGCAGCAACATGGGGAGCTAACACTGTGGGTGCAATAGAGGGACTGTGGCCAATGCCCCACACAGAGATCGCAGCCCTGGCCTGGGTCTATTCCTGCTCTGGCATTGAGCTGCTGAGGGACCTTCCCCTCTCTGGGCCTGTCCCCACTCCCCCTGGGATGATATTTCTTCCCCCCAGAGCTTGGGGGGGCCACCCATCTGGCTGTGAAGCCCTATCCAAGCACAATGTTAGTGATGGGTTTAGAGTGGTGGGATCCAGCCCTGTGCCCATTCCACCAGACAGGCACCTAGGGCCTGGGTCACCCTAGTCAGACAGAAGCTTCCTGGCATGTAATAGCCCAGGGAGGTGGCACTTGAGCCTTGGCGCAGCTGTGCCAGCCAGACCCAGGAGGACCCTAGCGCGACTCAGGTAGGAGTCAAACTGCCTTTGCCCCAGAATTCCTCCTACTCCTCCTCCAACAGGTTTCATGGAGCCCAACAGATGAACATCTAGATTGTGCCAGGGAAATTTGAGGCCAGTTGGCTCCAGGCAGGCAATTGTAGTGGGGTGGGAATCCAGGTGGCGATGGAGTGAGGGGACTCAAAGAAGGGGTAAGTGGCACTTTCCAGCCATTGAGCAGATGGGACAAAGGGGCAGGAGGTGCCAGAGTCCTTGTGCTGGGTCTGATCTGGCTGGGACTTGATGAATTGTTCTGACCCAACCAGGACTCAGTTTCTTCATCTAGGCTTGCTTCGTTCCCAGAATCTGTATCCCCCTCCCAAATGCCAACAAAGTATGTGGGATCCTGCCAGGGCTACAGACTCCCACCATCCTGACCTCCACATCCACGTTGGGCTGGAGTTACCACAAACAGGGTGCGGGCATGGGGAGGATGGATGATGGATGGCGAGCTGCCCCCAACCAGAGCCAGCTGGGGATGGAATCTTTCCCCTCCTTGGGGTCTTGGATGCTAAAAAAAAAAAACCAACCTGCTTTGTATCCAGAACACAAACGTCAATAGACGTGATGGCTTTTGGTCAGTTTAAAAACAGAAAAATGATTTATGTCAATCTTTGCGAGTAACTTTCCTAACTAAAAACGTCCGTCTCTGATTCACTGGCGAAACGATCTGGGCAGACAAATTACCTCAGAGGAATGGAATTTGCTCTGGGAAAGAGGAGCCACAACCTCAGTCTGTTGCACAATGAAACAACAATTCTTTAGGACACCATTTCAATGGTACCTCTTGCACCAGTCAGGTTATAGCAAGAGTGAATAACGACAGATGTTGGAGAGAGAGAGATTTTTATGCACATGACACAGACACCTCAGGCAGGTACATCACTCCTGTGTCCAACCATCTTCTCAATATCTCACCAACGGGGTCGTGTGTGGTCTCTGCAGAAAGCCAAGAACTAGCTGGTTGTCATGATTATTGGGAGCTGTTTGCATGGGAAATAGCTTCAGAGACATGAAAAATGCAGATGAATAAGTTGCAAAGCATTGAAGTGGGACTGGTTAGCTGAGGCAAGGCAGGGTCTCAGGGCTACCTCAGTCAATGCTGAGAACAACAGACAACCCAGAGACAGCACTGCAATTACGCACCGACCCCAGGAGAGGTCTCTGAATAGCTCGGCTCAGGGCAATAGCCTAGAACTGCAGAAGAAATAGCCCTGGTAGTTATCCATTACAGATGAGAACCTCTGCCAGCAGGGGGCGCTCATGGAAGGTGGATCTCAGAGGGGCAACTGCTGTAAGGATTGACCATTGGTGAGAGGAAGGTAACTTGTTAACATATAGAGGCCATAGACTGGGCCTTATGGTTTTCTTTTACTTGTAACCTTACATTTCCAAACTCTTAGACTTACTGTTATTTGATTCTATCTCAAGCTCTGGTAAATAAATTTCAGTTGGGTTTTATCACTGACATGTTCAACTGTGGTGAAACCAGGGACCTGGGGTTTGCTGCTTCCATAGAGACAGCTGTAAGGGATTTTGAACCCAGGCCCACAGGTCTCCAAGCAGTGCCAGACTGCAACTGCCACCCAGCAGCACTCTAGAGCCAGCAGAGGAGGGAGCTAAGAGAACTGCGGCCCGCCAGAGGCTCCACCCATGAAGCTCCTCATTGGAGCAGACATCCAGCCCCACCGATTTTCCTGGACACGCTACTGAAGCCAGAAGGAGGCACAGGAAGTTGTCCAAGGAATGGAGTGAGTTCCTGCTGTTACTGGGACCTAATGCATGACTCCAGTTTGACCCAGGCATTGTTCCCTGGCCTAGGAGGAAGCAGGCAACCAATAGCTCATGTTAGTTCTGCTGTTCTCAGCACAGAAACCCCCACCCACACCCCAAGCAGTTGAAACCTATCATATTGGTTTTGCGAGATTAGCTTCTGCAGAACCAGATACAGAGCATGTTAAGGTTGTCAGAATTAATGGCTGGGAGTACTTGAGGCAGAAGGATACAGGGGCCCAGCTCTCTCTAGTTAAGCAGTCCACTCCCAATAATTGATGAGGAGGTGTCAATACAAAGAGATGAAAAATTGTTTTTGTAGCGAGCCAGCCATTCCCAGTCCCTATTCAAGCCCAAATTAATGGTGTTAAATTTGCAGATGAATTGTAGCTCTGCAGTTTCTCTTTGAAGCTCTGCAGTTTCTTTTTGAAGGTTTTTTTAGTTGAAGGTTGGCTACTTTTAAACCTGTTTTAAAATGTCCAAGGAGACTGATGTGTTCTCCTACTGGTTTTTGTATGTTCCCATTCCTGATGTCTGATTTGTGTCCATTTATTCACCAGTTTTCCCTCTCTCGGTATTGACATCTCCTCATCAATTATTGGGAGTGTACCACATCCACCCTGATTGAATTGGCCCTGTCAATGCTGGTTTCCCACTTGTAAGGTAATTCCCTTCTCTTCATGTGTCAGTATATTTATGCCGGCATCTGTAATTTTCACTTCATGTATCTGAAGAAGTGGGTTTTTTACCCATGAAAACTTATGCCCAAATAAATCTGTTAGTCTTTAAGGCGCCACCAGACTCCTCATTGTTTTTTCAGGATGCTATTTTTTATAAGTTTTTGGAAAGTTATTGTGTCTCTTTAAACCAAGGTGCAGCTCCAATGCCTGTGAAAACAGAGGAGTTGAGGCCAGGAAATTGACAGGTGGTGGTTTGTGAGAATGCAAATGACCCAACTGACAGAGAAGGGCATGTTTTCCCCCACGCTGATGAGACACAAAAAGCAGTTGTGGGACAGCTACTGGGGAAAGGCGCCTCTGATCAAAGAGTAGACACTCTTAGCTTAGAAAGCACAGACCACAGCCCTCGAGGAAAAGTGTGCAGGGAAGGACTCAGTGCTGGCAGGAGGAAACACAGGGTAACCCCAAAAAGGGAGCTGGATTTTCTGCATATGTACAGTTCTGGGGTTGGGAGACTGCTCCCCAAAGAGCCAGCCAATGTGCAGGATCCCCCTGGACCCCTATCTTGCCAGACCCAGCAGTACCAAAATCCCAGAAACAAGATCACACTAAGAGCCCACACAGAAGGGAACACTGGAGGGAAAGAAAAGCCCAGGGCTGGTGCAACCATTTAGGCAAACTAGGTGGCCGCCGAGTGCACCTAGTGGTTGAGGGAGCGTAAAAGCCTGCTCAGGCGAGGAGTGGAGTGGAGGTGAGCTTGGCTGGGGAGGCGTGGGGAGGGCCGCCCGCAGTAATGGGGAGGGGGTGAACAGGGGAACCGCTCCCTGCCTCAGATCACCTCCACTCTGCCTCCTCTGCTGAGCGCAAGCCCCCTCCAATAGGCGCCGCAAGCCTGGGAGGGGAGGAGAATGAGAGCAGCGCAGGCATGCTCAGCAGAGGAGCGCTGAGGCGGGCTCCCTGGGCAGGGTTAGCTGCTGCGGAGGGGGGCAGGGTTAGCTTCTGCGGGGGGGCTCCCCAGACAGTGTTAGCTGCCGTGAAGCAAGGCCGCCCAGATGGGGGGCAAGTGGGGCAATTTGCCCCAGGTCCTGGCTCCCACAGGGGCCCCTACAAGAGTTTTTCAGGGCCCCTGGAGCAGGGTCCTTCACTCGCTTTGGGGGCCCCATAAAACTGTTGCAGGGCCCAGGCCCCCAGAGCTTCTTCCACGCCGCGTCTTCGGCGGCAGGGGGCTGAAGCGAGACCCGCCGCCGAAGTGCGGGTCTTCGGGGCACTTCGGTGGCGGGTCCAGGAGTGGAAGAACCCCTCACCACCGAATAACCGCCAAAGCAGGGGCTCCCCCCAACCAAAGACCCCAGGACCCCTGAATCCTCTGGGTGGTCCTGCCGTGGAGAGGTGCGAGGTTAGCTTCTGCGGGGGGTGGGTGTTAGCTGCCGTGGAGGGGGTGGGGTTAGCTTCCGTGGGGAGGGGGCTCCCCTGGCCAGGTTAGCTGCCGTGGAGTGGGAGCTTTCGAGGGGGGTAGCTGCTGCGAGGGGGGGCTCCCCAGGTGGGGTAAGCTGCTGCAGGGGCGGGTGCTCCTCGTATGGGAGGGGCAGGTGGGTGTGGTTAATTGCCAGGGGGTGGGGGACGGGGTTAGCTGGGGGGGTGGCGCAAGGTAGAAGTTTCACCTGGGGTACAAAACTTCCTTGCACCGGCCCTGGAAAAGCCACTGACTGATTACATGGGAGAGAGTCAAAAGACACCATGGGTAATGTGCAAATCAACCTCAAACCAGACTGTCTGAATAGAGGGTGTGTTATCATATAGATACTTGTAAACATCCATGTGAGATAAATTAATGTTAGGTCTTGGGATAAGAATTTTGATACTGATGTTAAACCTCATGGTAATGCTACTTCTCAGTTAATACTTGTAAACAGATTTAATGCTCATCACAGCAGAGAAACCATAACAAATCTGGTTTGCTGTGCCAGGGGGGAAACTGATGCTCACTGTCTCAGGGCCTGGATGGCAGGATGCCAAAAGAACCATAACACACATTTCCTTCAAGATAGTCAGTGACTAACCCTCTTGCAATAAACTAAGTGGGGAGGTGTGACATTCTATACTTTGGGGGGGACACCCTGTTACCTCCATTTCCCTCATTTACATATAATTGTGATCTTCCACTTTGAGAGACATCCCAGGCTGGAGAGAGTTAAGGAGGCACAGTGGTCTCACGGTACCAGGCTGCACCCCAGGGATCCCATCACAGCAATATCAACCACCTTTTATCACAACAACTGTGCCCACTTTACTTAGGATCCCCTGAGGAAACTCGGACAGGGATCAGGCATAGCCGCCTCCTATGCAGCACCCTTCCAACAATGGAAGACCCAGAATGGAACTTCCAATGGGACTTATAGGACAAGGTCAAGGACAAGCTGTCCCAAGTCGAGTCCCCCACAGATCAGGATGACATCATTGCTCTGGTCATCCAACAATCACCCACATGTGCAATAGGCAGAAAGATGAGGGATGTCACAACTCTGCCCCCTGCTCTTGGATTCTGCTCTGTCAGGCAAGCTGATGCAGACAGACCTGGCTTTCTGGCGACTCACCCCTGAGGAGAGAACACGTGCAATGCCTTAACCTGTGGGGAATTGGGTCACACTATCTCTGGTTGCCCCAGCATGAAGGAATCTGGGAAATGAGCCAGCCCAAGCCCAGTGAAATGGCATTCCCAACCATCCCCTCACAGCAGGCCCTTGTTGTCACAGCTGCAGCAGATAATGTTATCAACCTGTAGGCAGCCCAAGCTCTGCAGATTCCCCTGTGGCCCAAACCCAAACCCTCGTAGAGACAATGGACAGGTCATGGAAACCGTTTCTCAGGAGCTCACCATCCAAGTGCAGCAAGACACTACTGTTCATTGCCATCCATTCCCCCTGATCCTGGGTGTCTCTTGCCTGGCCCGCTGCACCCCGCTTATCTGCTGGCATGAACCAACAGTCAGCTTTTCCTCAGAGTTTTGCCAGCAGCACAGCTGGACTCCATGAACTGCATAGCATACAGTAGTTCCCTACCAGTCACAAGCCAGAGTACCAGAGCCAACCACTGGCCCTGATTCTCGACTCCCATCCAAATATAACAAGTACACTGACATGTTTCCAACGAAGTGGGTATTCACCCACGAAAGCTCATGCTTGTCTGTTAGTCTATAAGATGTCACAGGACTCTTTGCTGCAACTACACTGATGTCTTTGAAAAGGAAATTGCAGATGCCTTGCTGCTATGACACTGTGTACCTCAAAGTAGCATCACAGAACCCCCAGTTTTACCACTGTTATATGATTAGGTACGTTTTGTACAAAGTATGCCATGTGAGGTATAATTTTAAAAGTACTGCTCTGTTGAGCCTTAGTATCTTGTTGGATTGTGTGTGCTATCATTGTATGTGAAGTTGTCAAGGTTTCTTTCCCCACTTTGAACTTTAGAGTACAAATGTGGGGACCTGCATGAATACTTCTAAGCTTAATTACTAGCTTAGATCTGGTAATGCTGCCACCAGCCAGAAATTCAGTATCTGGCACACTTCCTGTCCCACCCCCAAAACTTTCCCCTCCCTGGGCTGCCTTGAAAGGCTTCACCAATTCCCCGGTGAACACAGATTTAAACTCCTTGGATCTTTAAAACAAGGAGGAATTAACCATCTCCCTCCTTCCCCCACCAATCCCTGTGAGTTCAGACTCATCCCCTTGAATCTTTAAAACAACGGAAAATCAATCAGATTCTTAAAAAGAAAGATTTTAATTAAAGAAAGAAAAGTTAAAAATCATTTCTGTAAAATCAGGATGGAAAATACTTTACAGGTACTGATTTATATAGCCCAGAGGAACCCCCTCTAGCTTAGATTCAAAGTTACAGCAAACAGAGGTAAACAAATCCTTCCACAAAAAGAAACATTCACAGTTGAAGAAAACAAACATAAGACTTATCCGCCTTGCCTGGCATTACTTACAATTTTGGAACATGAAAGACTGATCAGGAAAGATTTGGAGAGCCTGGGGGATGTACGTCTTGGTCCCTCTTAGTCCCAAGCGACAACGAACAAAAACAAAAAGCCACAAAATAAAGGACTTTCCTCCACCAAGATTGAAAGTATCTTGTCGCCCTATTGGTCTCTGGTCAGGTGTCAGCCAGGTTTACTGAGCTTCTTAACCCTTTACAGGTAAAAGAGACATTAAACCACCTGGACTATCTGTTTAGACACATACACCCAATCTCATACAGTGTGGAACCACACTGGCGGTGAATTTCCTCCTAAAGAACTTAGAGATAACACAATAAATAAAACACATGCACTCTTTACATATACTACTAATTATGGTAAAACTACAAGATTTTCCACATTTCAAGGACCAGTTTTTTTAACCAGTTGATTCTGGGAAACTTTACGGGAGAGTGTCACAGCTATTTTGTTAAGAAGCTCCTGAAATTGTTGAATTTCAAAATCAAATCTTGGAGAGCTAAACCCATTGAAGAGTTTTTTTCTGTTTTCCCTTGGCAGCATGAAGCCCTTTAGCGCAGCATGTCGTTTGTATTGGAAACGCCGTTCCCCAAATGTATAGGCGTAGCTTTTCCAAGTCATACACAATGGCATAGCATTCTTTTTTCCACTGATTGACCAGTGGGCTTTCCTCTCAGACAGCCTTCTTGCTGAAAAACATGACAGGATTGGAAGTTTTGATCCGTCCTTCCTGCATAAAACTCTCCTACACCACGCTCAGATGCATTTGGGTTACTAGGAATGATTTGTCCAAAGTCTGGGGCCCTAGCACAGGGTCAGACAGGAGTGTTGCTTAAGCTGGATAAAGGCCTTTTGACACTCAATCAGTCCACTTAACTGCATTTGGCTGGGTCTTTATTGGTCAGTGTCTGTTTAGGTGGGGCAGCGATTTGGCTGTACGTGTGGTTACAAATCGGTCTGTATATCCGGCCAAAGCTAAGAAGATGACCTGTTTCTTTGACTTTGGACAGCCACTTTTGGATAGATCCAACCTGGCCTGTAGGGGAAGTTATCGTTCCTTGACCCACCTGGTGTCCAAGTATGTCTCTCTCTTTTGGACTATTTGCACTTTTTAAGCCTAAGCAGTTAGTCTGCCTGCCTAATATGCTCGAAGAACTTTTTTCCAAGTGTTCCAGGTGTTCTGCCATGAATCAAGAAAAAATGGCCACATCATCGAGTAGGCAACCATATTCTCCCAATCCTGCGAGGAAACCAATCTACAGTCTTTGGAAGGTGGTGGGTGCATTTCGGCAGCCGAAGGAAAGCCACCATTAAATTCATACACCCTGCATGGATGATAAGAGCTGACCTTTTCTTTGCAGGTCCATCTAGTGGTACTTGCAGTACCCTTGGTTAGTCTATGTAGAGTTGAACTGGGCATGTCCCAATTTCTTCCAAGCTCATCGGGTGTGTAGGCATCGGTATAGTTTGTCTGACGAGTTACAGCATTAGCTTTGGTAGTCCATGCAAAGCGTTATTTCCCCATCTGGTTTGGAACTAGAACCACTGAAGACCGCCCATGCACTTTTTTAGAAGGGGCGGATATATACCCATCTGTAGCATGTTTTGGTGTCCCGTTCTATAGCAGCTTGGGCATGAAGGAAGACACCAGTAGGGTGGGGTTCTTAAATGGGTGAGCATTACTGTGTCAATGGAGTGGTATGCCCGTTCAGTACGTCCTGGGGTGGGCTGGAACATTGGGGCCAAAGCTAGGTGCACAGCTCTCTGATCTGTTGCCACTTGCAGCCACGTTCCAGGGTTGTGGAGAGGTTTCAACCTCTTTCCCACGCCACCGGTCACTTTTTTCCTTCGTAGTAGACACTTCAGGCCAACTCAGCGTCATCTCCTTCCTGGGCTGTAAACTGAAAAACCTTTAAAGTCCCTGGAATAAAGGGCTTGAGAATTAACATGGTACACTTTAGGCTTTTAGGGTTTGAGAGTGGGAAATTGCTATGAGAATAGTTAACAGCTCTAGGCAACGCTTGGACGTGAATGGCCCTTCCATGACGCTTTCATTTTTATGGGGGCCTTGTTGGCGCCTTCAAGACCAATAACTTGTCTCCTACCTTTGAAGGAACGTTCTCTGGATGTTTATCATACCAAGCTTTTGCTCTTCCTGAGCATGCCTTTAGGTTTTCTTTAAGCAAGGGCTAAAGAGTGTCAGAGGTGCTTTGTAGGTTGCTTACAAAGTTAGAATGTTAGTTCCTGGAGAAGGTGTAAACCCCTCCATAACTGCTTCACCAACTGTAATGGCCCTTAACCTCGTGGCCATACACAAGTGTGAATGGTCAAACCCTAACTGGGATGTGGTACAGCCCTGTAGGGCAAAAAAACAACTGATGCAACACTATGTCCCAATTACTGAGGTTTCATTTATGAATTCACGTCATGGCCCCAAAGTTCCATAAACCTCTCCCCCAGGCCATTGGTTTGATGGTGGGTCAAGGACGGTGGCAACCAAGTGACTTCACCCCATGAAGCTACCCACAGATTTTTCATGGTTCCCACCAGAAAATTAGTTTCTGAATCTGTAGGATGTCAGAGGGCCAACCTACCTGGCAAAAAATGTCTGCTAAAGGCCTGGCACACAGTTTTAGCCCTTGGTGGCTTAGAACTACTGCTTCGGCACTGGGTAGCAAAATCCATGAAGTCAGTATGTACTGCTTTCCTCTGGGGGTCTTTTTTGGGAAAGACGACAGAAATATCCACACGCTACTCGCTGAAATGGAACCTTCAATTATGGGGAGTGGCTTGAGAGGGGCTGACGCCTGGTGCTTTGGGCTTTCCCACTCTTTGGCACACCCTCACAAGACTCACAAGACCAGACAAAACAAAAAGCACAAACAAAGACTCGCCTCCCACCAAGATTTGAGAGTATCTTTGTCCCCATTGGTTCCTCTGGTCAGGTGTCAGCCAGGTCACTGAGTCTTAACCCTTTACAGGTAAAAGAGACTTTACCTTGACATCTGTTTTCTGACAGACGTTATGGATCACTTGATGATTACAGGAACAGTCAACATGGATTCACCAAGGCAATTTGATGCCTGACTAACCTGATTGCCTCTACGATAGATCACTGGCTCTGTTGGATATGGGTTAAAGCGGTGGATTGTGATATATCTTTTGAACATGGTCTTCCCACAGTATTATTGCCAGCAAGTTATAAGAAAGTATGGATTTGGATTGAAATTGACTTATAAGGTGGATAGAAAGCTGGCTAGATTGTGGGGCTCAACGGGTAGTGATCAACGGCTTGATGTCTAGCTGGCAGGCAGTATCAAGCAGAGTGCCCCAGGGGCCAGTCCTGGAGCCGATTTTGTTCAACATCTTTATTAATGATCTGGATGATGGGATGAATTGCACCCTCAACAAGTTTGCAGATGACACTAGGCTGGGGGGAGAGGTAGATAAGCTGGAGGGTAGAGATAGGATACAGAGGGACCTAGACAAATTGGAGGATTGGTCCAAAATAAATCTGATAACGTGCAGTAAGGACAAGTGGACACTTAGGAAGGAAGAATCCCATGCACCGCTACAGGCTGGGGACCGACTGGCTAAGCAGCAGTTCTGCAGAAAAGAACCTGGGGATCAAAGTGGACAAGAAGCTGGATATGAGTCAGCAGTGTGCTCTTGTTGCCAGGAAGCCAATGGCATATTAGGCTGCATTAGTAGGAGCATTGCCAGCAGATCGAGGGAATGATTATTCCCCTCTATTCGGCACTGGTGAGGCCATGCCTGGAGTATTGCGTCCAGTTTTGGTCCCCCCACTACAGAAGGGATGTGGACAGATTGGAGAGAGTTCAGTGGAGGGCAATGAAAATTATTAGGGGGCTGAGGCACATGACTTACAAGGAGAGGGTGAGGGAACTGGGGTTATTTAGTCTGAAGAACAGAAGACGGAGGGGGGATTTGATGAGAAGACCTGAAGGGGGATTCCAAAGAGGATGGCTCTTCGCTGTTCCCAGTGGTGGCAGATGATGGAACAAGAAGCAATGGTCTCAGGTTGCAATGAGGGACACCTAGGTTGGATATTAGGAAACACTATTTCACTAGAAGGGTGGTGAAGCACTGGAATGGGTTAACTAGGGAGGTGGTAGAATCTCCATGCTTAGAGGTTTTTAGGCCCAGCTTGACAAAGCCCTGGCTGAGATGATTTACTTAGTGTTGGTCCTGCTTTGAGCAGGAGATTGGACTAGATGACCTCCTGAGGTCTCTTCTAATCCTAATAGTCTATGATCCTATACCTGTGCTATTCATTCCTTCTGGGGCACCTGGCATTGGCCATTGTCAGAAGACAAGATACTGGGCTAGATGGACCTTTGGTCTAACCCAGTATGGCTGTTCTTATGAAGTATTCCTATATGTGCTACTGAAATGTGTTGTGAGGTTGCGAAATGCCCACAGCTGGCCTTTCAGTAGGAGCGAAGGAGGAACTCTCACTGACCAGCCAGGCGTTGATGGCTCATCCACTATCCCAGAGACTTCTCAGAGAGGGCATATGCACAATGAGGACTTCCTGACCTCACGTCACAGAAAGGCTCTTTCTGGCAGCTGGAAGAAAGTCTAGAAGAGAGAGAGTGACATCATCACTTGGCCTTTCTCCTCCCCCATCTCAGCACCTGGAAAAGTGTCTGGAAGACAAAGACTGAACTGAAGAGGTTGGTCCCAGTTTGGGCAGGGAATCCAGCCTGTGTATTGAGAACTGTGAGCTGCCTGTAACATATGTTAAGGTGAGAGACTGCTTGATTCAAATTTTGCTTAGACTGCAAATTTATTTTTATTTCTTTGTAACTAATGTTGATCTCTATGTTTGCTGCTTATAAATCACTTTCAATCTAGCTTTCTGTAGTTAACAAATCTGTTTTATATTTCACCTAAAACGGTGAAGTTTTTGTTGAAGTGCTTGGGGAATCTCAGCTCAGGTTAACAAGGGCTGTTGCAGATCCACTACCCTTTTGCTGGAGTGGTGAACTCATTAATAAGCTTGCAGTGTCTAAGGGTGTCTTGAGCAGTGTAAGATAGTATATTTCTGGGGTGCAAGGCCAGGGGCTGGGATGACTGGCAGGTGCCTCTCTCTTTATGTTTTATGAGTGGCTCAGGGAGCATTCATGCAATCTAGCTGGGTGTGGGGCTCCATATGCTGATGGCTGAGTGATCAGAGCGCCTGGAGGGGTTTGCTGCTTGTTACTGGCAAAGCATTGTGTGAGAGCCCAGGCTGGAGAGTTAAGGAGGCATAGCAGTCCCACAGTTCCAGGTTGTACCCTGGTAGGGCCATTCCTATCAATTATGGTGCCCTACACAATGCAAGGATCTGCTTCTCCCCACCTGGAGAGTCTCAGCTGCAATCAAGGCCTGCCGGGCCAGGAAGGCAGAGCTGTGAGTGGGGCACTTTAGGCAGCCCCACAGGCCCAGAGTGACCCGAGGGATTAGCGTGGGGCCTGGTGACAGCAGCAGGAAATGGAATGACCCAGCCCCAGACTGCTCTGCTCCCCGCACCCCAGTCATGTCACTCGGGGGAGGGTGCTCGTGGGAAGGGGGTCCATCCCCCCTCCCTGCGCTCACTGGCAGTGGGAAGTGGAGTGACCCGGCCCCAGCCCACTTCACCAGGGCTGCCCAGAGGGGGAGAGGCAAGTGGGGCAATTTGCCCCAGGCCCCGCAGGGGCCCCCACAAGAATATAGTATTTTATAGTATTGCAACTTTTTTTTATGGAAGGGGCCCCTGAAATTGCTTTGCCCCAGGCCCCCTGAATCTTCTGGGTAGCCCTGCACTTCACTTCCCCCACCCCTGCCCCAGCTGTGTCGCTCAGGTCAGGTGGGTTGGGGAAAGGGCAGCCCCCTCATACTCACTGGTAGCAGGAAGCACTGGCGGCTCCAGGCATCAGTGCTCCAAGCACGTGCCTGGGGAAGCAAGCCTCGGGGGGTGCCCTGTTGGTCCCTGCGAGGGCGATAGTCAGGCAGCCTTCGGTGGCTTGCCTGCAGCAGGTCCGCCAGTCCTACGGATTTGGCAGCAATTCGGCAGCAGGTACGCTGAAGCTGTGGGACTGGCAGACCTCCCGCAGGCAAGCTGTCAAAGGCAGGCTGCCTGCCATGCTTGGGGTGGCAAAAAAGCTGGCGCCGCCCCTGGCAGGAAGCAGAGCAACGCAGCTGGGAGCTGGCAGAGAGTAGCGGACTGGGGCCAAGTTGCTCTGCTTCGCACCGCTGCCGATGAGTGCGGGGTTACTGAGGGAAGAGGCTTGGGGGGAAGAAGTGGAATGGGGTGGGCCGGGGGTGGAGCAGGGGAAGACTAAGAGGTGGGGTGGAGGGAGTTTTTCTGGGCCCAACACCCCCTAGGGATGGCCCTTCCTTTTGCAGTGAGCGCAGCCCACGAGGGGGGCCAGCCGGGGGATAGTGTGACCAGAGACGTTGAAGTGTTCTCCTACTGGTTTTTTAATGTTATGATTCCTGATGACAGATTTGTGTCCATTTATTCTTTTGCATAGAGACTGTCTGGTTTGGCCAATGTACACGGCAGAGGGGCATTGCTGGCACATGATGGCATATATCACATTGGTAGATGTGCAGATGAATGAGCCCCTGATGGCGTGGCTGATGTAATTAGGGCCTATGATGGTGTCAATTGAATAGATATGTGGACAGAGTTGGCATCGGGCTTTGTTGCAAGGACAGGTTCCTGGGTTACTGTTTGTGGTATGTGGTTGTTGGTGAGTAGGAGAACACTTCAACCTCTCTGGTCACTCAGTAACAGACTTAAACATGGCAATTTTGCCACAGAAAGGCTTCAAAAAACAGACTCAAAACAGACTCAATGACTCAACGACTCAATGACTGAACTTGAATTAATATGCAAACTGGATACCATTAATTTGGGCTTGAATAGAAACTGAAAGTGGCTGGGTCATTACACAAATTGACTCTATTGCCCCATGTTAAGTATCCTCACACCTTTATGTCAGCTGTCTGAAATGGGCCATCTTGATTATCACTACAAAAGGTTTTTTTCTCTTGCTCATCGTAATTAATTAGCCTCTTAGAGTTGGTATGGCACCTTCCACCTCTTCATGGTCTCATATCTATATCTATATCGTCTTACTATATGTTCCATTCTATGCATCTGATGAAGTGGGCTGTAGCCCAAGCTTATGCTCCAATAAATTTGTTAGTCTCTAAGGTGCCACACGCACTCCTGTTCTTTTAGTGTGATAGATATGCTTGCTTTGATCTGCTTAGCTCTTGGAAGTCCAGGGGCTCTGGGCTGCTTGCCCCGGGCTGCCCATCCCATGCTGCTGGGGACCCTAGGAACAGCTCTGTCCTCCATTAGGGAATTTTTTCCTGAAAACCCCTGTAACATTTCACAAACCCCCAGGGGTTCGTGAAGCCCAGTTTGGGAACCACTGATCTAGACCATCCCTGACAGGTGTTTGTCTAACCTGCTCTTAAAAATCTCCAATGATGGAGATTCCACAACCTCCCTAGGTAATTTATTCCATTGCTTAACCACCCTAAGAGTTAGTTTTTCCTCATGTCCAACTTAAATTTCCCTTGCTGCAATTTAAGCCCATTGCTTCTTGTCCTAACCTCAGAGGTTAAGAAGAACAATTCTTCTTCCTCCTCCTTGTAACAACTTTTTATGCACTTGAAAACTGTTATCATGTCCTCTCAAACAGTCTTCTCTTTTCCAGATTAACCAACCCAATGTTTTCAACCTTCTCTCATAGGTTATGTTTTCTAGACCTTTAATCATTTTTGTTGGATTTCTCTGGACTTTCTTCAATTTGTCCACATCTTTCCTGAAATGTGGCACCCAGAACTGGACACAATACTCCAGCTGAGGCCTAATCAGCACAGAGTAGAATGGAAGAATTACATCTTGCTTACAACACTCCTGCTAATACATGATGTTCGCTTTTTTGCAAGTGTTACACTGCTGACTCTTATTTAGCTGATGGTCCACCAGACTCCCAGATTTCTTTCCACAGTTCTCCTTCCTAGGCAGTCATTTCCCAGTTTGTATGTATGCAACTGAGTGCTCCTTCCTAAATGAACTACTGTGCATTTGTCCATACTGAATTTCATAATATTTACTTCAGACCATTTCTCCAGTTTGTCCAGATCATTTTGAATTTTAATCCTATCCTCCAAAGCACTTGTAACCCCTCCCAGCTTGGTATCGTCCACTAACTTTATAAGTGTATTCTCTATACCATTATCTAAATCATAGATGAATGGAGTGGCACAGGCTGAGGGGAGGAGATGCAATGCGACAGGGGGTGCAGGCTGACAGAACCTGGAGTGGAGCACCTGCATAGACAGCAGCCAGCGACTGGGGAGAGGTTGCCTCCATTGGCACAAACAGGGCTCCCTCCTGCTTTAAGCAGGTGGTTGTGATTCATCTCAGACACCTTGGGTAACGTAACCTCAAAAAGTGTCAGCGTGTAGATGATGGATGAGTCCAGTTATTAGAGAGTGTTGGGATGCAAATATCACAAACTGTAGGGCTATTTATTACCAACTGATATTTGGTGCAGTGGGAGCGTCAGAGGTGCAGTGGAGTGGGGGGTGGCACAGGCCTTAGGGAGGGGATGCAGTTGGACAGTGGCGGGATGCAGGCTGAGGGAACGGGATGCAGTGTGATGTGGGCACAGGTCAAGGGTAGTGGGACGGGGGGGTGCAGGCTGTTGGGGTATGTGCAGTAGGATGGTATGGTGCAGGCTGTAGGAAGGGGGAGCAGAGGGACTGCAGGGATGGCAGAGGCTGTGGGAGGAGAGTTCAGTCGGGGGGTGCAGGCTGAGGGGAGAGGATGCAGTGGGACAGTGAAGGGGCACAAGCCAACAGGAGGGGTGCAGTGGGAGAGTGGGGGGGTGAAGTGGGATGAGGTAGCACAGGCTGTGGGTGCAGTGGGACAGCAGGCTGAGGGGAGGGGTGCAGAGGGACTGGAAGGTGCAGACCGAGGGGAGCACAGTGGGACTGGAAGGTGCAGGCCGAGGGGAGGGAGCGCAGTGGGACTGGAAGGTGCAGGCTGAGGGGAGCGCAGTGGGACTGGAGGGACAGGCCAAGGGGAGGGAGCACAGTGGGACTGTAAGGTGCAGGCCGAAGGGAGTACAGTGGGACTGGAAGATGCAGGCTGAGGGGAGGGAGAGCAGTGGACTGGAAGGTGCAGGCCGAGGCGAGCGCACTGGGAATGGGGATGGGGGGGCAGGCGTACGGTGACCAGATGTCTTGATTTATTAGGGACAGTCCCGATTTTGGGTCTTTTTCTTATATAGGCTCCTACTACTCCCCACCCCCATCCTGATTTTTCACATTTGTTGTCTAGTCACCCTAGGGCAGGCTGAGGGGAGGGAGCGCAGTGGGACTGGAAGGTGCAGGCTGAGGGGAGCGCAGTGGGACTGGAAGGTGCAGGCCGAGGGGAGGGAGCGCAGTGGGACTGGAAGGTGCAGGCCGAGGGGAGCGCAGTGGGACTGGAAGGTGCAGGCCGAGGGGAGGGAGCGCAGTGGGACTGGAAGGTGCAGGCTGGGGGGAGCGCAGTGGGACTGGAAGGTGCAGGCCAAGGGGAGGGAGCGCAGTGGGACTGGGAGGTGCAGGCCGAGGGAAGCACAGAGGGACTGGGGCGGGGGGTGCAGGCTGAGGAAAGGGAGCGCAGTGGGACTGGAAGGTGCAGGCCGAGGCGAGCACAGTGGGACTGGGGGGGGCAGGCTGAGGGGAGGGAATGCAGTGGGACTGGAAGGTGCAGGCCGAGGAGAGTGCAGTGGGACTGTGGGGGTGCAGGATGACGGGAAGGAACGCAGTGGGACTGGAAGGTGCAGGCAGAGGGAAGCGCAGTGGAAGTGGGGGGCGGCAGGCTGATGGGAGGGAGCGCAGTGAGACTGGAAGTTGCAGACCGAGGGGAGTGCAGTGGGACTGGTGGGGGCAGGCTGAGGGGAGGGGTGGCAGTGGGACTGGGAGGTGCAGGCCAAGGGGAAGGTGGGTGCAGTGAGACTGGAGGGGCAGGCTGAAGGGAGGGGGTGCTACAAGAGAGTCGGAGACAGAATCACGCCAGCTGTGAGTCCCAGGGGAGCCCCCTCCTCCCCGGTGGGCTCTAACTGCAACCCCCGAGTTGGGGTCTAGCACAGTTTCTGGGATGGGTGGCGCCCCCCTTCCATAGCGGTGGGGAGCGCTGGCATTTCTGGGGCCCTACTGGCTGGGCGGGATCTGCGCAGCCCTGGTTTGAAATTGCAGCTTTTTCTCATTATTGCCTAGAAGTAACTTTCCTGCAGCCTGGCCAGCCAGCCTGGGCGCGCGGGAAACCTGGAGCTGGAGTGCGGACCCGGCTTCCCTCTGCCTCCCCTGGCCGGCACCCGGCTCCCTTGCTGCTCTTCCCCCACTCTGCGGTTGCAGCCTCCTGCCCATGAAATCTGCACGAGCCAGGCGCAGAGGGTGGAGGGTTTCCACTGCATTGTTGTGGGGCTGTGCAATGGGGGGCTGGTGGTGAGCTGTTGCAGGGGGAGCAGGGCTGGAGCTGAACTTATGTTTGATGTCACTTTTGTTGTGGTTCAGTGTGTGGAACCTTTTCTCAACCTTTTTCTGTGTGAGCACCCCCCCACACACACATACACACTTGCTACACAAATTCCACAGCTCACCTGTGCCACAACAACTGTTTTTCTGCATATAAAAGCCAGGACTGGCAGTAGAGGGTAGCAAGCAGGGCAATTGCCTGGGGCCCCATGCCACGGGGGCTCCCCACAAATCTGCATTGCTCAGGCTTCAGCCCCAGCCAGTGGGGCTCAGGGACCTGGGCCGTGGCAGGAAGCCAGAAGGAAGGTTTTTGCACATGGGACTGGCAGAAAAGGCAGACTTGGATTTCTGATCAAGGAAAGTGGTCGGGGAATGGCCTTTGTTCATGCTTTATAAATAAACAGGACTGTACTGCAGAAATACTGGACTCCACTTCAATTTCTCCTCCAAATGGAAACAACTTAGCGAGGCCTCCAATAGCAGTGAACTGCTGAGACCAAAAGGGGCACCACATGTCAGGAGCACAGCTAGGAATGGAACTTGGGAGTCCTGGCTCCCAGCCCCACCAATCACTCAAAACCAGTCTTTTCCCCAATCTTGGAATAGAACCCAGGAGTCCTGGCTTCTAGCCTCACCTTCTGTAACTCACTAGACCCTGTCTGCTCCCAGACCCAAGGATAGAACTGAGGTGCCCTGACTGCTAGTGCCCCCCTGCTCTAACCACTAGACCAGGGGTCGGCAACCTCTGGCATGCAGCTCACCAATGTAAGCACCCTGGCCAGCCAGGCCAGTTTGTTTATCTGCCATGTCGGCAGGTTCGGCCGATCGTCGCTCCCACTGGCCAATGGGGGTGGCGGGAAGCCACAGCCAGCACATCCCTTGCCCGCACCGTGCCGCAGCAGGTAAACAAACTGGCCTCCTGCCAGGGTGCTTACCCTGGTAAGCTGTGTGCCAGAGGTTGCCGACCCCTGCAGTAGACTCTGCTGCCTCTGAGCCCAGTAATGCCCTTCTTTGTGAATCACCTCAATTTCCTTCCTGCATCTGACTGCAGTGTGAGATCTGGGTGTGGGGGCTGTTCAGGGAGTTTGGTGGCAATTTGGCAGAGAGCCCTTCAGTCGCGGATGGTCTTCGGTGGTATTTCGGCAGAGGGTAATAAATCTTGCCGCCAAAGACAGAAGCACCTGCTGCCAAAATACCGCCGAAGACCGTCCGTGACTGAAGGACTCTTCCGCCGAATTGCCGCCAAAGACCAGGAAACAAAATATCGGGACAAATGGCGTCCTGACCGTACTGTGGTCGGGATGCAGGACAAACTCCTCAAAATCAGGACAGTCCTGATTTTATCTGGGCATCTGGTCACCCTACCTGGCCAGGAGCAGGATGGGCCTGTTCTGCCTGGCTGCTGGAAACCATGGGCTGGGGCACCTGGCTGAAAGCTGCCATGGCCAGATGCTGAGATGGGCACAGTCCCCCTCCCCCATCCAAGACTGTGGGTCAACTTCCACCCATCCTGCCTGAAAACAACCTGGTGGGCACCAGGCCAAGTCTTGCAGGCGCCACCCTGGGCAGTCAGTGAGGGGTGACAGCAGAGATGTGTGTGAGGGGGGCAATTGCACAGCCAGAGCTCAGCCCAGGCAGGCTTGGCTTCCCTCTCCGCCTCTTCCCTCGCCTTGGTACAGCCCGGGTCAGCCCCTCCTGTCCCCACCCCCAACCCCAGCATGAGGGAGTGGCCAAAGCCCCATCCTCAATCCCCATTGCAGAGCTCCTAGCATGCACTGCTCCACCTTGGCATGGGCAGCTGGCTCAAAATCAGGATGGCGGTGGGTAATAGGCACCTATATAAGACAAAGACCCAAATATCAGGAGTATACCTATAAATTTGGGACATCTGGTCACCCCATCTGGACCCTCCACTTGCCAGGGGGCTGGGACCTGTCCTGGCTCAGTCCCATTGGACATACATAGACTTGGGGGGCAGAGTTCAGGACCCCTGCATGTCCCGATTTTATAGGGACTGTCAGGGTTCCTTCCCCACTCTGAACTCTAGAGTACAGATGTGGAGACCCACATGAAAGTCCCCTAAGCTTATTTCTACCAGCTTAGGTTAAAACCTGGTACACTGCCACCACCAAGTGATTTAACAAGAAACAGGGAAGGACCACTTGAAGTTCCTCTTCCCCCAAAATATCCCGTTAAACCCCCTTTCCTGGGGAGGCTTGAGACTAATATCTTAACCAATTGGTTACAAAGTGATCAAAGTCTCAAACCCCTGGGTCTTTGGACAATGGAAAAATCAGTTAGGTTCTTAAAAAAAGGATTTTATTAAAAAGAAAATGTAAACATCATCTCTGTAAAATCAGGATGGAAATAACTTTACAGGGTAATCAGATTCAAAGAGCCCATAGGAACCCCCTCTAGCCTTAGTTTCAAAGTTACAGCAAAACAGGGATACCTCCCTCTAGCAAAGGAAACATTCACAAGTTGAGAAAAACAAAGATAAACTAACACGCCTTGCCTGGCTATTACTTACAAGTTTGAAATATGAGAGACTTGTTCAGAAAGATTTGGAGAGCATGGATTGATGTCCGGTCCCTCTTAGTCCCAAGAGTGAACGCCCACCAAAACAAAGAGCACAAACAAAAGCCTCCCACCCCCAAGATTTGAAAGTATCTTGTCCCCTTATTGGTCCTTTGGGTCAGGTGTCAGCCCGATTACCTGAGCTTCTTAACCCTTTCAAGGTGAAAGGATTTTGGTGTCTCTGGCCAGGAGGGATTTTATAGTATTGTACACAGGAGAGTTGTTTCCCTTCCCTTTATAGTTATGACAGGGACAGTCCCAATATTTGGGGCTTTTTCTTATATAGGCTCCTATTACCCCCCACCCCTTGTCCTGAGTTTTCACACTTGCTATCTGATCACCCTACTCTCACCCCATAGCAGGTCAGAGCTGACCCCGGTTCCACTCCCCACAGGAGCCTACTGCTGGGCTTCCGCCTGCCCCAGCTGACAGCCCACACCTCTCCTGCCTTGCTCCCTTTCCATGCCCTGGCCTAGCTCACGGTCCCCTTCCCCTCTGCTGTTACCCGCTGCTGGGACTCTTCCTCCCCAGCCCACTGCCCTCTCCTCTGGCTCCCAGGAGGACAGGAGCAGCTAAGGGGGAAAAGGATGTAGCAGAGAAGAGCTGGGTTCCTCCACGCAGTTGCAAAACCCCTTTGTCCTTAAGGCACCAGGGATGAGGCGCATCAGGAAAGCAGGGGCTGAGACAAATTGCGCCATCCCAGAGTCGCAAGTCCCTGGGCCAGGCCAAGGCCTAGGAGCTCAGCTGGGCCTGGCCATGATGAGGGTACACTATTTTCCTCCACAGTGATTCATGTTCTTCTTCCGAGAGACCCCAAAGCTCTGTCATTGTCCCTCACTAACCAGCACTCAGAGCATACATACTGAAGACCTGTGCTAGGACAGACTTGTTCTAATGGGGGGGCCCTTGAGAGCCTGTGCCAGTCCAGTGCAGTGGCTGCCTTTCCCTCCGTCTGTCCATCCAAGGCCCCCCCTCATCCAGCCCCATCACAGGCTGGCGCCTCCCACTCATTCCTGTATTTATCCTCATGCACCCTGGGAGGCAGGGCAGAGTTGTTTTCCCCCTCTGTCCAGTGGGGCTCTGAGGTACAGAGCCACCATGGGACTTAGGTGCCTAAACCCCAGTTTAAAGTACCCCAGCAATCCACAAAGCCGCCACTTGGCTGCTGCCAAACACTGCAGGTGCCTAACCTCCCCCTACATTTCTGCCTCCAGGCACACACATTGAAGCTGAGGTTTAAGCAGCCAGACTCCTGTCTCCCATCCAAAACCCAGTGCGAGCCACAAATTCCAATGTGAGCACTGCCCCACTGCCAGGTCCGCCCAGAGTGGTAATTCGGCGGTAATTCGGCAGCGGGGGACCCCCCCACACACTGCCAAATCAGGGGCCCCCACCGCCAAAGACCCCAGGCCCCCTGAATCCTCTGGGCGGCCCTGCCCACTGCAGATTCAATGGGGTGTCGGGGAGAAGGCATAGCTCCATTCCATGCAGGGTAAAGGGCACCTGGGGTGATCAGACAGCAAATGTGAAAAATCGGGCTGGGGTGGAGGGTAATAGGAACCTATATAAGAAAAAGACTCCAAAATCTGGACTGTCCCTATAAAATCAGGACAATCTAGTCACCCTAAGGGCAGCTGAGCCTGTCTACACAAGGGTTTGGGCTGGGCCAGCTGCAGAAGGGGCTCCCAGCATCTGCTGGGATTGGGGCACCCCCAGCAGACCATGCCCTAGGGAGATGAGCTGCAGTTCCAGCAGGGAGTGCCACAGGCAGCTCTTGGAGGCAGGGTGGAGGCTTTAGCCCAAGAAAGGTGAGCAGAGCAGCAAAATGATGAGTGTGCCTCAGCAAGAGAAAACCGCTCCCTGCTGGAGGGATGAGCACAGATCTGTTTGAAGGGGGCTGGGACAAGGTGGCCCCAGTGCTGGGACTGTCGTTTCCCTGAAGCAGCAGGCTGAGTGTCACAGCCCCTCCCTGTGCATGAGTCGCATACAGGCCTCGTCCACCCCAGGAGAATGTCTGGCACAGCCACATGGGGGCGCCAAATGGAATCACAGATGAATCCTGAGATAGTCAAAGGCTCCACCCAGAGCAGCCCAACTTGGGGCACGAAGCTGCTCCCTCACCTCCACTCCCCGTTGCACTGCCCTTGCTGGCTCTAGTGCCCAGCGCTCTGCCCTAGATCCCCCACCAAGTCCGGCCACAGGAACCCTGATTCTCCATGAGTGGCTCTTAACTCCTCCTGCTTGCAAACTGGGCCCGATCTCAGTGGGAGAAGGACTGTGAGAGGCCTCCCTGCCCCCACAACCTCCTGAATTCCCCCCCAGCCCTCTATTTACCCCTGATGAGGGGACAGGCCTCTCCACATGTCCCCTTCCCTCAGGGGGCAGGACTCCCCACACTGCTTCCAAGCCCACCCCAAGGCACAGCTGGTGTAGGGCTGGGCCCCGACCCCACAGATTCTAGTACAGAATGTGGCAGGGCCAAGAGCTGCCAAGTGCCTGGTGGAGGGGTTGGACAGGGGTCTCGTCCATATAGGTGAACTAGGCGGTCGCCTAGAGTGCCAAGTTAAATGGGGCACCAAATTCAAGGGGGGGGGAAATGAAAAAAAAAGAAAAAGATGAAAAAAACCCAAATAAAATAACAGCGATGCCATTAT
This sequence comes from Chelonoidis abingdonii, assembly GCF_003597395.2. Lineage (NCBI taxonomy): Eukaryota > Metazoa > Chordata > Testudines > Testudinidae > Chelonoidis > Chelonoidis abingdonii. The sequence continues at coordinate 18,469,303 of NC_133794.1, read as the reverse complement.
TTCAATTCCTGTGCACGTATGGAGGGAATATGAATTATAATTCATTTCTCTACATTTCTGAGAATTTATTAATGTGTCAAATCTTTTATTTATTGCAAAAATAAATAATATTTTAGCAATTTTTTTTTCAATTTGCGACGTAGGGTCAAGATGACCCACTCCGCAATTTTGATAAACAATAACTCAGCCACAATGAACACATCCGCCAGCGGCAAGAGCTGCAATGCTAGTGACACCTAACTTGAATATAGATCAAGGTTGCATAGCCAGAAATTCATGTAGAGCGGAGAAATCGGTTATTTTAACACACATCGCAGGTAGATGGTTAAGAATCGAGTGAATACTGTGGAAAATTGTGTTTCTTGGTGCCAAAGAATAAAGAATAACGTCTTTCAGCATTATAAATCCAAAATGTGAGTATCTTTAAGTGTTATTAAACCTTAGCGTTATTATCGGGCTGTATAATTATGAACTTTTCTTTGTTATAACTGGTTCACATGTAATAAATAAGGTCCATAAAAGAAAAGTAACAGCGTTAATGCTTAATAGACTACAAAAGTGATGATGTCACACTCCAAGCGGGTAACCGTGAGGAAGGGGATTACTTTCCAAACAACTGGTGTTGGATTATAACGTTGAAAAAGGTCATCTTGTTTCTGGGTAAACGCTGTAACTAACTGTTTTACTAGGTAAGTGAGTGCTGTGTATGTTAGTAATCATTGAACCTTTAAGCAGTGAAAAGACGTGTTGGGATGGCTGTAATGTGGTTTAAATCACCAACCATGTGGTGCTAGCCAACCTTAACGCTATAGTGGTTGCAGTCGGGAGCACAGTACATAATATTCAAATACCCCATGGCAAAAAGAGGAAAAAGAAAATCCTCAGGCGCTGAGTATTGTAAACGAAAGGCTGAGAAGGAAAAGGACCAAGCAAAACAGCAGGGATCCTTCCTGAAATATCTTCTCTTAAATCCAAATAAAGATGGAAGCAGTCAGGGCCAGCTCTAGTAATTTCGCTGCCCCAAGCACAGCGGCACGCTGCGGGGGACGCTCTGCCACTTGCCGGTCCTGCGGCTCCGGTGGACCTCCCGCAGGCATCTCTGCGGAGGGTCCGCTGGTCCCGCGGCTCCGGTGGACCTCCCACAGGCTTTTGAACCACCTCAGCTTGTGACCAAACGCCTAAGCCCATCCAGTCAGAGATTTTGCCAGGTTTCTGATACTCTGCTGGCTTCCTTGACTCATATCTGTCTCCATAACTTTGGGTTTCATTTAGGTCGAGAATAAAAAGAAACAGCCCCACGCCCCCCCAATTCCGGGGTCTCCCCAAACAAAGGTCCATCAGCCCAGTATCCTATCTGCTGACAATGGCAATGCCAAGTGTTCCAGAGGAGTGCTACCGGTAAATGACGAATGATCTCTCTCCTGCTCCAGCTCAACCTCTGACAACATAGTATGGACATCAATTCCTAGCTATTACATGCTAACAGCTAATGGATTTAATCCAGCATTTATCTGTTCTGGGACTGGCTCATGGGGTCTCTCAAAACTGGAGATGGTTATGTGGTTGTCTTTAGTATGCTTATGTAATACACAAACTGAGCATTTTGGAGCTTGTTCCAGAATCATGGATACCTACGTTGTGAAAACTGAAAGGCTCAAAAATAGATCGCACATGCATTGAATGGACACAGGGTGCAAAATAAATTAACCCAGGGGTTCCCAAACTGTGGGGCAGGAGCTGTCAGGAGTCACAAAGGAAGGTTATCTGGAGTCATGACTCAGGTCACCTCAAACGCTTTGCCTCAGCAATTTATAATTGTTAAATAATATAAAAAAAAAGTGTTTTCAAATTATAAAGGAGGGGGAGGGGTTGTCACAGCTCAGAGGTTTGCTAATGTGAAAAGGGGTCACCAGTACAATCATTTAGTGTAGAAATACGAAAGGCCTATGGTCAACACAAGGTCATCCGCCAGTATCCTATCTGCTGACAATGGCAATGCCAAGTGTCCAGAGGAGTGAACTAACAGGTATGATCAAGTGATCTCTCCTCTGCCATATCTCCACCCTCTGACAAACAGGGCTAGGACAACATTCCTTACCTATCTGGCTAACAGCCATTAATGGACTTAACTCCATGCATTTATCTGTTCCTGGAGCTGGCTCCAGGGGTCTCTCACAAACGGAGATTTACTGTGTTTGTCTTTAGATAGCTTATGTACTCTCACAAACTGAGCATGAGCTTGTTTCCAGAATCTGGGATGACCTATGTGTGAAAACTAAATGCTCAAAATAGCAATGCTGTGAATGACCCAGGTGCTAAATAAATAACCAAAGGGGTCAACTGTGGCAGACCCTCAGGAGCACACGTTATTACTAGGGATCATGAGCTGTCAGGTTCACCTCAACCCGCTTTGCCTCAGCATTTATAATAGTTAATATATAAAAAGGTTTTCAATTTACAAGGGGCGGGGTCACACTCAGAAGTTTCTATGTGAAAGGGTCACCAGGACAAAATTTCATCGAGAACCATGAATTAAACCTCTCGGAAGCTCAGGGATGCAGGGAGGTGGGTTTCTTCTGGCGACAGCTGACTTCCCCACTCAGAGCTGCGTGGTAAGGGGGCAGGGCTGCGAGCTCCAGGGGGTCCTGAGCTCCCAGTCCTGCCCCCTTACCATGCGGCTTTGAGCGGAGCAGAGCTCAGGGGCCCCGCCGGAGGCACGCTGCACAGCTGTTCAGGGATGCTCCTGGATGCACTGAGGCTCTGGGAGAGGGGCAGAGGCAGGGTTGGGCTGGGGCTGGGGTGGGAGCCTCGCCCATTCTCTTGAGGGCCCCTGTGGAGCCCAGGGCCTGGGGCAAATTGCCCCACTTGCCCCGCCCTCTGGGCGGCCCTGCATTACTTCAAGATGAGGGTAGCTCACATCCACAAAAAAGCAGTTTGGAAACTCAAGATGATGGAAACTTATTTCTAGATGAAGGCAGCTCACAGCATCAGTCTGATATGGAAGTGAAGAAAATGAATTCACCTTCAGAGAGACATGCAGAAATTGAAGTAAATGAAGTAGAAGGAAGACAGGATGAGGACGTTACAAACAAGTTACAGTATGGGGATCCAGCTTCATGGGGCCAGATGTGCTGACAGTGTGCGGCAAATACTCATGGAACATGGACCCGAACAAGCTCATGAATTTCCCTTCCCTAAGGATGGAAATAAAAGAAATTTTTCTGCTCAGCATTACGAGAGGAAAATCATTAATAGGGAAGAAATTCATCAAAACTGGTTACAATATTCAACGTTGAAGGACTCTGTTTTGCTTTTGCTGCATATTGTTTAGAAATCAAGCAACTGGTACATCACTTACTGAAAATGGTTCAAAGTACTGGAAAACCACGTCTTCATTTCTCTCTTCACATGAAAGTAGCACAGAACATTTGGAATGCTTTCAAAATTGGAAAGAACTTGAATTACAACTGAAAAAAGGAAAAACTATCGAAGAAAATTTACATGTGATCAAGGAAAAAAAATATTGGCAACAAATATTAGAGAGTCTGATTGCTTTAGTGAGAGTTCTCAGTGGGCAAAATTTAGCATTCCATGGCACAAATGAAAAACGTTTTAAAATATGCTGAATACCTCGCTTTGTTTGATCCAGTCATGAAGGAGCATCTACATAAAATAACTGATCATGAAACTCAGGTTCATTACTTAGGAAAAAATATGCAGAATGAACTGATTCAAATCCTAGCAAATGCCATTAAAGAGAAAATTGTAGAAGCTGCCCATTCTGCAAAATACTTTTCAATAATACTGGACTGTACACCAGCTGTGAGTCACATTGAACAAATGACGATAATCATTCATTTTGTGGATATGGAAAAGTCTGCAAATGAAGATAACATTGAAGTGCTTGTAAAGGAACATTTTTGGGGTTTCATACCACTGAAGGAGACGACTGGAGCATTTATGACTGAAATTATTCTACAAGAGCTTGAAACGACATTATCTGTTTAAAACTTACATGGCCAAGGCTATGATAACAGAAGCAACATGAGGGGAGGGATAGCTCAGTGGTTTGAGCATTGGCCTGCTAAACCCAGGGTTGTGAGCTCAATCCTTGAGGGGGTCATATAGGGATCTGGTGCAAAAATCTGTCTGGGGATTGGTCCTGCTTTAAGCAGGGGGTTGGACTAGATGATCTCCTGAGGTCCCTTCCAACCCTGATATTCTATGAAGGGTAAAGACAGTGCTGTGCAAAGAAGAATGATGGAAATCAATCCTGGGGCCTGATTCATTCCTTCTAGTGAGCACTCTCTGAATCTGGTTGTTAATGATGCTGCTAGATGCTGTTTGCAGGCAAGCAGTTTCTCTGACCTGATGCAACATGTTCAAGTTTTTCTCTGACTCACCCTGTGAATTACTCTAACTGTGAAACCACTTACTCAGACAAGATAGGAGAATGACATTGATGCTTTGAAGCCTCTCCACTATGAACTTGGAAACATTTATGATGCCCTAACTGAAATTTCTGATGATACTACCTTTACTGGATCATCTGGCAATAGACCACGTTCAGATGCAGAAGCTCTTGCAAACGGCCTTTCCAAATTCAAATTTGTGACTTCACTCATTTTGTGGTATAATATCCTTTTCGAGATGAATCTCACTACTAAGCAGATTCAGGAAAAGAACTTGAACCTACATTCTGCTATTCAAAAACTGCAACAAACTAAAAATATTCAGAAGTGATGAAGGGTTTGAAAGAACACTGGTAAATTCTCTCAAGCTTGCTGAAGAAAGAGACTTTCAGACAGAATTTGAACCAGAGCCAGTTCACATTCAGCAAAAGAAACAGCAGTTTTGGTATGAAGGACAAGACACACCCATTCAGAACCAAAACAAAAGTTCAAAGTGAATTTCTACTTTGCAGTCCTTGATACTGCTATTCACTCGGTTGACGAAAGATATCAACAAATGCAGCAGCTAGAGTCAGTATTTGGCTTTCTGTATGACATCCACAGCTTGCAAAAGAAAACAGCAAAACAGATAAGAGAATTTTGTATAAAACTGGAGTCGGCATTGACTCATGAAGATTTGTGTAGTGAGCTTCAGGCTTTTTCAAGATGACTTAAGAAACACTCCACTCCTGAAGAAGTACTGAAGTTTGTTTGTGAAAATAAGCTCAGACAGTTTCCCAAACATTTTTATAGCTCTACGCATTCTTTTAACTTTGCCAGTTTCCTTAGCTCGTGGGGAATGTAGCTTCTCAAAGTTAAAATTGATAAAAACATATCTGAGTTCAACAATGGTGCCAGAGAGACTCGTTGGACTTGCCACGATGTCAATAGAGCATGAAATAGCTGGAAAACTGGATCTAAAAGAACTAGTGACTGAATTTTCAAAACTTAAAGCAAGAAAAGTCATGTTTTAAGAGCACAGAGTAGTTTATATTTGGAATGTTTTGTAAATACAGGTTAAAGTTCATGGAAGAATTTTCTTATTTCTTTCTATATTGGATGTGGTGGAAATGGCAGTTGAAGGATAGCGTAATGGATGATTTTGGATTTGTAATACTAAAAATTATAATTAACATTTTTAATGCATTTTATTTGAAATCTGACTGAAATATCATCTAGCTGTCATGCATGAATCTATTCTGAAAATTTTGTGTCTCTACTTTATCTGATCTCAGAAACATTGGTTGGACAGATGGACGGACAAACCGAATAATGAAGCCTCTGTTTTTAAAAAGCTTAAAAAACATTAAAAGGAAAAAAGGGGCAAAATGTTTCCCCATTTACCAAAAAAACTCAGCCTAGATCTGCCCTTGGGGTTTGGGGCACCGATTGCATGGTTCTCCTGGGGCACCAGTTGCTGGCAGCTAGTCTAGGGCCACCCCTGGGTCTGGAGCACAGGGATGAATCCAGAGAACCTGGCTGCTTTGGGCGCTGGCTACTCCAGAGCCAGCTGGTTCTCCTGTGCCTAGCCTGTGCCATCAGCAGAGACACTGGCCATCCCTACTAGCAAAGGAAGGGGCCTGGGAGAAGGGGCAGCAGGCCTGCCCAAGTGGGGGTCTGTGCTTAGGGTCCTGGCCTAGGAGCCATGTGCCCTGGGTTCTAGCCTAGCCTCTTCCCCATGCTCCTGCTGGGCTGTCAGACAACTCAGCCCCTTTGTGGGGGAGGCTGATAGTTCTGGCTCTAACCTCTCTGAGCCTCCAGTGTGCAATGCAACTCCAGCCAGGGCTGGGAAAGGAGAGCCTCCAGCGGCAGAGGTGACTGGAGCTAGAGCTAGAGCTAGGGCAGAAGGGTGTGGCTGTGCTGGAGAGGGGGGAGGCCAGGCCTCCCCTGCTGAGGTCTCGTTCTAGCCCTGGGCACTTTAAGCAGGAGGCTGGTCTGTGATTCTGGGGCTGGGCCAGGCCACCTTAGTTCATTCTGCCACAGACTCTGCACAGCCTTAGGTGAGTCCCTTCCCCTCTCTGTACAATGGGAATAAGGAACCTTCCTCCCTCCTAAACTCAGGGGTGTCTATGATATACCCAGATACCCCGGTGGGGGGCCCAGCCCTGGGGACAGGGGAGCTCTGTGCAGCAGCTGATGGAAAAGCAAAAGTGAGCCGCTTTACTGGGCTGGGGCAGCAACAACCAGCTCCCTCCTGCTCAGGGCCAGCTTCCCCTTTCCCACTCACTCCCATCGGGGGAGACTGGGGCCCTAGCAAGTCGGACAGGGAGCAAGTGGGGCAGTCCAGGTGGTCTGCTGCCTCCCCCACCCCCGCCCCTGCCATTTGGGAGGAAGCAGGCACAGCGTTACCTCTCTGCACAGTCAGTAGCTGTAAGCTGGGCTGCTCCCCTCTACTGACCCAGTCAGTCCCAGAGGCATCCACACGCCCATTTACCAGAGCCCTGGCCATCAGCAATCCCAGCCGGGCACTGCCGCCTCTCTGCAAGCAGGGGCAGCCTGGGGCGGGGATGGGGGAGGAAGCACAGCCCCACATAGGGCTGCCCTGAACATGCCTAACTCACACAGTAAACACAGATCCCGGACTAGTCCTGGGAGGCTTCCCGACATGCAGATCCCTTGTCCAAGGCCGGCCACACCTGCTGGCTGGTGAACGGCCCACACCATGGAGGTTTCTGTCCCAAATGTCATTTATTAAATACACTCAAAGCATCCGGACCATAAGGCAGCACTTTCAACCCAGGGCCATCACCCTCCGCAAATGGATTTACAGTCAAGGCGCTAAGGGGCCCATCCCTGAGCACCAGCCATATGTACAGTCAACAGAGCACAGGGAGTCGCTAAGGGGAACAGTAAGTGTGGGGAATCCACAGAAGAGAGCTGCTTGCCCCCCCAGCCATCCTTTCTAGCGAGGTCAGCACTAAGCTCCCACCACCGCCCTGGCACCACTGCAGTGAAACCCCGGCTCCAGGCACTGAGCAGGGGCTTCTACCTGCCAGGAACAACAGAGCTAAAGACCACTGTGACCAGAGTCCCATGGCAGCCTGCACTGAGCTCACTCAATTAGGGTGAGCTACAAAGAATGGGGCAGACAATCCCCAAAGTCAGTGGATATTCCAATACTTAGATTTACCAAGCCAGCACAAAACAGCTTCTATAATACCTCACTGGTTACCCAGAAAATAACAGCACAGTGCCCTTAAAGCAACCCAGCCTCAGGCCTCCACCCAGACACTCAAGTCAAATATGAGGAGTATTACTAAAATCTTATTCATCATATAAGAAAGTTCTTCCAGATCTTACCCAAATGCACACTTATAGCCAATTCTTCTAAACTACACTAAACTTTATTAAAAGAAAAGAGAGAGAGAAATGGTTAAAAGATCAGCATAAAAGTTCAGACATGAGTACAGTTCTTGAGATTAAATTCATAGTAAAGATGGTGAGCTTTGTAGCTGCAAAGTGTTTGTTCAGAATTAGTCCATGGGTTATAGTCCAATGCCCATATTCTGGGCGATTCCAGATTAAAACTGTATTGCCACCCTTACTGCTGCGCTGTCTTCAGAGCTGGGTGGCCGGAGAGAGGCAGCTGTTGGCTGGGCGCCCAGCTCTTAAGGCAGCGCCCCACCTGCAGCAGCTCAGAAGTAAGGGTAGTGTCATAAACAGATGGTTAAGGGTTAATGTCTCTTTTATCTATAAAGGGTTAAGAAGCTCAGTAAACCTGGCTGACACCTGACCAGAGGACCAATAGGGGGACAAGATACTTTCAAATCTTGGTGGAGGGAAGTCTTTGTTTGTGCTTTTTGTTTGGTTTGTTGTTTGCTCTCGGACTGAGAGGGAGGGGCATCATTCCAGGTTCTCTAAATTCTTTCTGAATCAGTCTTTCATGTTCAAAATTGTAAGTAGTAGCCAGCAAAGCACGATTAGTCTTAATGTTGTTTTCTCAACTTGTAATGTGTCTTTTGCTGAAGGATTTCACTCTTTTTGCTGTAACTTTGAATCTAAGCTGCTGGGGGCAGGGGGTCTCCCTCTAGTCCTATATGAATCTGAGTACCCTGTAAAGCAATTTTCCATCCTGATTTACAGAGATAATTAAAGAAAGAAGAAGAAAAAGTAAGTTTAAAGCTTTCTTTTAAGAACCTGATTGATTTTCTCTGTTTTAAAATCAAGGATTGAGTCTGAACTCACCAGGGATTGGTGGAGGGAGAGGAGGGGGATGGTTAATTCCTCCTTGGTTTAAATCCAAGAGTTTAGATCGGTGTGAAGCCTCTCAAGGCAACCCAGGGAGGGTGGAAAGTCTGGGGGGAAAAGGAGGGGGATGGTTAATTTCTCCTTGTTTTAAGACCCAAGGCGTTTGGGTCTGGGTTCCCCAGGGAAGGTTTTGGGGGAACAGAAAGTGTGCCAGACACTAAATTCTGGCTGGTGGCAGCGTATCAGATTTAAGCTAGTAATTAAGCTTTATAGTGTTCATCCAGGTCCCCACTTTTTGTACCCTAAAGTTCAAAGTGGAGGAAAAAACCTTGACAGATAGCAATACCATACCATGCCACCATTACTTCTGTGCTGCTACTTTCAGAGCTGGGTAGCTGGAGAGTGGCAGCTGCTGACTGAGGTCCCAGCTCTGCAGGGAGCAGCACAGAAGTAAGGGTGGCAATACCATACCATACCATCCTTCTGTGCTACTGCTAACGGCAGCTCTGCCTTCAGAGCTGGGCTCCCGGCCAGCAGCTGCTGCTCTCCAGCTGCCCAGCTCTGAAGACAGCACCACCGGCAGCAGCAGCCCAGTAGTAAGGATAGCAGTACCGCAACCCCCCACACAATAACCTTGCAACCCTCCCACAACTCCCTTTTTGGTCAGGACCCATACAATTACAACACCCTGACGTAAATAGCTGAAATCATGAAATTTATGTTTTTTAAAATCCCATGATGCTGAAATTGACCAAAATGGACCGTGAATTTGGTAGGGCCCTACCTATAGGTCTGGGAGGTCAGGGCTCCTCTCTGCAGGAGGGCTCAGGCAGGATCTGGAGGGGTGGTCTGCTGCTGGCGGGATGGTACCCTAGGCACAAGACCAATTAGTGCAGGGGCATGGGGGGGCTTGGCCCAGTGGAGGGTCCGGGGCTGGTTTGCCAGGATAAGGTCCCTGCCCTGCCACATCCAAGCCAGTAAATGGGGCCGAGGCATGGCACCAGCCCCACTCAGTCACTCTCCTGCAGGAAGCTCCAGATCAGCTGATTGACCTTGTTGGGCTGGTCCTCACTGATGAAGTGGCTTGCCTCAGGGATGCACCCCACGCGACAGCACTTGCGTGCATACTGCTCCAGGAGGGGGATCATCCCAGCCTCCAGGTACACATCCTTCTCCCCCCAGATCACCAGCATGTCCTTGTACTGCATAGGGCTCCTGCTGCAGGGAGGGGGATAGAGAGAGAGGTGACCACTTGCCAAGGGCACTGGGCACAGAGCCCCCTCACAGCACAGGGATGGTGGGCAAAGGGTAAGCAGAACACAGGGGTGGGTGTTCAGGTTACCTTAGTGCTGATGGGAGGTGGCACAGCCTCTGGGGCAGCTGCCTGACTGCACCTTCCTTCCCAGAACTCCATAGTTAGACCTGCTACCCCAGCAAGAGACTGGGGGTCTTGTCTTGCCATTCACAGGCCTGGTAGCACCTGACTAAGGCCTGGTCTACACTACATAGTTAGGTAGATGTAAGCTGCCTTACATCAACCTAACTATATCAGTGTCCACACTACTACTCCTGAGGGCATCCTGCGCCAAAAAAATAATTCTGCAAGTTTTATCCATCAATAAATAAATGTAGAGACTCCAGCATGGCAGTGGGGAGCACAGACCAATGGCTGTACAAAGGTGGGAGATCACTCTACAGCTTCCCCACCCCCACGAACACAGACTCAGTGGTGAGACTGCACCCAATCCTGACACAACACAAGGCCAGGGCCTACTCCAGAAACACAGTGAGGCCCTGGCCCTCTGCACCAGGCAGGCAAGCTCAACCAGGGAGGATCAAAGCGTGGAGGGGCTCAGTGTGGGGGTTTTGGATTCTGCGTGGGACAATCTGGATGTAGGCAGCTCAGTGTGGGGTCTAGGTATGAGGGAATCTGATGCACAGAGGCTTGTTGGGGGTGCGTGTTCCAGGTGCAGGGACTCTGTAGGGGCTTCCAGGTGAAGGGGGTTGGGGCTCAGCACAGGGGTCTGGGTGATGGGAGAGTGCGGGTCTGGATGTGGGAGCTGATAGAATATCAGGGTTGGAAGGGACCTCATTAGATCACCTAGTCCAACCCCCTGCTCAAAGAAGGACACGTCCCCAGACAGATTTTTACTGCAGTTCCCTAAATGGCCCCCTCAAGGATTGAACTCACAATCCTGGGTTTAGCAGGCCAATGCTCAAACCACTAATCTATCCCTTCCCTTCAGGGTGGTGCAGGGGGTGGGGCTCATCAGGATGGGGGTTTGAGTGTAGTGAGCTCAGTGGGGGGTGGTTGGAGGCAGGGAGTCTGGGTGCAAGGGGGCTCCAGATGCAGGGATTGAGGTTCAGTGGGGTGGGGTTTGGGTATGGAGGTTCTGGGTCTATGGGGTGAGTCTTGGCAGGGGTGTCTCGGTATGGGAGGTCCATATGCACAGGGATTGAGTGGATGGGAGAGCACTGGAGGCAGGAGAGGATGCTGAGCTTCCTGCAGCTGGGGGAGGTTTCTGGGGGTGGGTCTGACATAGCCCCAACCACTCCATGCAGGGGAAGAGGAAGTCCAGTCCTCTTCTGCCTCCAGGCCAGCCAGGACCGGCAGCTAATCCCAGCTCAGGGTAGGAGCCACTGGCCCCGGGATGTCCCCAGCCCTATGGTGATTTACCTCTCCGCTGGCTGCTCTGGATGCCTGAAATGATGTACCTGCGCAGCTAGGGAGTGGTGCATGACTGCTTTTGGAGCTTCCCTTTGCTTCCCTGCCAGAAAATCTGCAGGGAACATGAATTCTGCACACACGCAGTGGCACAGAAATCCCCCAGGAGTAACACTGCAGCCTTGCTCCTGCTGATGTAAGTGCACTGGTACTCTGACAGAACTACTCCACCTCTACAAGAGGCTTAGGGCTTATGTCGGTGTAGATAGGGTGACACAGTGTCCGTGTCATTCTCGTCAGTTTCACAGCTCCCTCTTAAGAGCCCAGCTCACAGTTCAGGCTGTCACCCTGGGGTGGGGTAGGGCTCCAGCTAGAGCCTGGCTGCTCCCTGTCAGGAGCCTTGCAGCCACCCAGGCTCCGGGTGCGGAGTTCCCCATGGGGAGCATAGCAGGGCTCCCAGAAATGGGTATCGGGGAGTTGAGAGCCCAGGGAAGGGTTGGGGGCAGCCACGCACAGAGCTGAGAGCCCAGGCTCTCAGCCCCCTGCACTGCCCCACTTAAGTCAGTGAAATCGTGCTGGTAAGGAAGGTAGTGTAGATATGAACCTGCGGTAGCTATAGGTCGACCTAAGTTTGTAGTGTCATCATGCCCATAGTGACCCCTGGCAGCACCAGACTCTGCCAGGGGCCACAACACCACAGATTTGGTGCTGGGAGCAGAGAGGGGCAGCAGCTCCCAGTGTGCACAGATCCCCCGGCCCTTGGCTCTGGGCAGTGTCAGGGGAAGCATGGGGTGGAATGGGATCCTACAGCCCTGTGCAGGCCCCAGCACATCCCTTCCTTCCATCCCTTCCTGCCACTAGCCCCTCCACTCATTCCCTGCAGGGCTACTCGGGCAGCCAGTGGGGCTGCAGCAGCCACTTCCCCCTCCTGGCTCCTCCCAGCCCACACGTGTGCCCCTACCCGTCCCATCTCCCCAGCATCAAAGGGGCACCTCACTGGGTTCCGTGTGCTGCACAGGGGCGAGCCCCATGGAGGGGCAGGAGCCTTACCTGAATATGTTTCTGTAGTAATCGAGGGGTGGTGTCAGTGCTCCAGGCTTGGAGAGGCCAAATATGTAGGCACCACTCGGGGTTCTGGATTCCTCCCTTCCTGCCTGCCAAAGTGTCCTTCAACAGCTGCCTCAGGACAGACATTGCCAGGGACAGCTCAGATCTGGGGCCTGATAAGCCTTGGGGAGGACTCCCGGCAGACAAACCATGTTCCATCCAGAGCCAGGCAGCCTAATCCCTCCACAGGGATGGCTTGGATCTGGAGTCTGGTGAGCCAAAGGGGTGTGGGCCTGGCTCCTGGCCAACAGCCCCTGTCATGCCCCAAATCTTAGCCCCCTACAGAGTCGGTGAGACTGCCCCCCACAGAAGGGATGGGGAGCCCTCATGAAATGCGAAGCAGAGTTCCACCTAGTGTCAAGAGCCTAGCATATGGGGGCTTCCCCAGAGAGATGACCCTGCCCAGCTACTGGGACAGGTGGGGTGCTCCCCAAAATTGCCCCTCATTATTCCTAGTCTGCAGGCTTAGCCTGGAGTCAGCAGCCTCCACAGAGGAAACTGACCTATTCCGTCTCCTCTATCCCAGAGTGGGCCCCTCGTATGCTCATGCTGCTTCTCCTAGAACAGTGCTGCTCAACCTTTTTTGTACCAGGGACAAGTTTGCTGCCTTCCAAGTGTGTCAAGGAGATCTCAGGGACTGGTCGTTGAGAAGCACTGCCCTAGAACCCCCATGTGGCTTTGATCAAGCAAGCATCGTCTCCCCGGTGGGGGCCCAAAAAGTGCATGCAGAGAGTCCTGCCCATCCCCATGACAGAGTCACTCAAGCATCCCATATCCCAGGGGAGAATCCCAGAATAACGAAGGACCCTAAAATACATCTCCTCAGTGAGTCCTGGAGGATGTAGAGAGAGGTGGTCACACTGCTGAGCTCCTGCCTGCAGATCAGGCATGGACAGGACATACACAGATGGGGAGGATGGGACATGGGTATCACCAACCTGGATCAATCACACATCCCATCTAGCCCAGGATCCCACCGCTGACAGGGCTCGTGCCAGCTGCTAGAGAGAAAGGGGTAAGAACTCACCTCCAGTCCCCACAAGGGCTCCTCCCAGGCTCTGATCATCAGAGATGCACTAAAGCGACTGTCAGTATCCTGGCCAACATGGCGTTTTGCCTTTGGTTTTGGTCGTAACCTAACAGCTCTGGCTCTCCTCCTTACCTAGAGGAACGTCCAGTTCCTGTTTGACCCTCAGTAAGTTCAGGCCTCAATGACTTCCCGAAGCAGTGAATTCCACCAGCTAATTATTTTCTTTCATGGGTTTGACTTTCCCACCCTTCCCCTGAAGCCTGGCTCTAGGCAGCTCAGAACAAAGCACCTTGCTCCAAAGGACCAGGGTCCTTTAGCATAAAGCTCAGCTCCCTCCGAATCAGAGTTTACTCGATTGCTATTTAGCGGCTCCTCCAGTAGTTCCAGTAATTACTGTCCCAAAGGCAGTCGGTAGCTTTTATCCCAGCCCCCCCTCCACCCCCCCAACACAGCCTGTGGCCCCATCCTAGAAGGGTCATGCCCATTGTTCCCCCCTTCACCTCAGGGCTGTTGGGATATTATCAGCTGCCAAATTGACACTCATGCCCCCTGCCCCACTCGCTGGGATCCCCCCATCCCATGCTGTCTAGCTGCATTACCGGTTCCTAGCTTCTCCCCCATTTAATGTGGGGCTGGCTAGTTCCCCCTTCCCAACCCTGCTGTAGGAGCAACCTTTATCCAGCATGAATTCCATGGTGTCACTCCTGCCCCTCCTTCTAGCTGCTCCCAGCCCCTTCCCATTAATCTCTGTCCTCCATACCTGCTAATTAACCAGCAGTTTATTACTGCAGCCATTAGGAATGGGATGATCCCTAATTAGCATGGGTGTTTCCCATTTATAAAGCAGCCACTGTCCCTCTGACTCACAGGGCTGAGGTTAATACACATACAAAATGGTAGACTAGATTTCCACCCACCACTGACATGCAGCCACTGGGACAGGAGGAGCAGAGGGAGCTCAATTGGTGCATCCAAAAGAAAGCAGGAGGGGAGATGGACAGAACTGAATTCCCTAGGTGGGTATAATCGCAGAATTCAGCCAGGCTAGCACCCTTGCAAAAAGTACCTGAGATCTTTAACAAGTGCCAGTGGGGTTACAGCCTCTGTTTTACCCCACCCACCCCCAACGAAAGGCAAGGAACTGTCACCACTCAGTAGGCAGCTTTTCTCCCCCTGCACTGTGCTGGCCCCAATGGTGCTGGGCCCTCACCTCAGGAGTCAGTGCCGATCCCAGTACCCCAGCAGGACTGTATGGGGTGCTGAAGGAGCTGCACACCAGAGCTGTAAACGTCTGCACTCATTAACGATCCCCTGGCAGCTTTCCCAAGTCAGGATTAAACTCCCACTGGGGCCATTCCACCCTGCCTCCCTGACCTCCAGCCCTAACATGCTGCATAGTTACCAGGTGCCATATCCCTCCCTAGAGGTGGCTGCACCCAGGGCTCTGGGGAAGAGCCAAGGAGCAGTTCTATAAATGGACACATTTGGAATCCTAATTAAGCTAAGCCACAGGTGCTAGGTCACTTCCCACCTCCCTCTTCCCCAGCTCCCCCAGCCAATCAGCCCCACTCCCTGCTCCCACCTCACCCATCCCCCCACTCCCTGCTCTCACCTGGAAGTCCCCCAAAGACAAGAACAGCTCAGGCAGCCTCTGCAGCTGGAATATGAATATGTAGCTGGAGTGCACCAGCTGGCAGGGGTGGCCGGCTATGTACTCTGCAGCGGATGGGCAGAAAGGCAGACACAGACATGCTCAGGGTGGAGGGCCTCCTACGCCAGTGCCCCCAGAACACCCAGGCCTCCCACCAGAGGCAGGAGCCAAAGTCACACAGCACATGCCAGTGATGTCATTTCAGACCTCACTTGGGCTGGGCTGGTGCTCGGAGAGCCTGCAGCCCCTGTGGGGAGTAGGGGCAGATTGGGAGCACCAGTCACAATGCAGAGACCCCAAGAGCCCTCGCTTCCCCACCCCAAGGAGTGCCACTGGCACCTGGTCGGAACCTCCATGCTGCTGCAAGAACCAGCCTCCTCCACCCTGGACCTGCCACAGACCCTTGTGGGGGTGCAGGGGGGAGCCCAGCACCTCTGCAGGTCCGAGCCTCACCTTTAAGAATGGACGAGTGGGTGGCATTCATGATAATGAGCTTCTCCACCATGTTGGGGTGATTCATAGCGAACTCCCATGCAATGGCGCCACCCTAGTCATGCCCCACCAAGATACACTTGGTAAAGCCTGGAAGTAGAGACAGCCAAGCAGACCAACCGTCAGGGCAGAGCAATGCTGGACAGAGCTGGACTTCCACAGTCAGGGCACCCCACACACACACACACACACACACACACACACAGTCTCTCCCACCCCACCCGCTTCCCCCTCTACCTTTCCCTGCCAAGCGTATGTCCACTTCTCTCACAGAGTTGCCCTACCCCCTGCACCTCCCTCCTGCCACAGAGATGCCTCCCTCCATTGTCTCCCTGCTCCGCAACTGGGGCAATGGCCAGAGGCTGGGACAGCCCAGACAGACCAAGCAAGCAAGCAGGTGGGATGGGACACTGAGTCTGTCTCTGCTGTAGACACACCTGCTCATTGATCCAATTCTCGCCCCAGAAATGGAACTCCTGCATTGGCAGAGCACAGCCACGCTGCCACACAGCAGCCAAGCTCTGCCCACTTGCTGCTATGTGGCGTCCAACCAGGGAGATGCTAAGGTTTGGTGTCAGGGGCATATCCCAGGCTTCACAGCGCCCCACCCAACCTCAGTGGTGTTCTGGGGTCGCCGTTGTGGGGACTGGAGGAGAACCCCTCTGCCCCTTCTGTGGGAATAGCTCAGGCTGGGCACTCCCACAACTCATCCAAAGGGGAGAGCCATCTGCGACAGTACAAAGGGTGGTGCAGCAGGGTCTCAAGGAACGGCACCTAGGAACAGCTTGAGCAAGAAGGTTCCCCTTCTCCAGCAGAGGAGCCAGCTCCCTCACAGCTCCTACACTCCCCAGCTGAAGTGCAGAGGGGGAGGCCTCCATTCACACATGTCCAGCAGCCACTCTTCACCCTTCTGGTCCTTGGTGCCCAGCACTTGGATGACATCATGCACATCCTCCAGCAAGGTCTCCATCTGGTAATGCTGCTTCCCGCGTGGGGCATCTAAACCCTCATAGCCCCAAAGGTCCAGCGCCACCACCCGAAACTGCCTCTTGAACTCCTGCAGCTGGTAGCGCCAGGCAAACCTGCCAACGCACACAATCCTGAGCTCAATCAGTGCCTAGGGGATATCCTCCCCAGGTGGGGGATGGCGGGAGAGCCCCTGCCAGCTAAACCTTGAGGCCATTCCCTGCTCCCATCCCCTCCGCAGCTGCCTGGCCAGGCCGCTGCCCAGAGCCAGAGCTGAGTGTGGGAGCCTGAGCTGACTAGCCAGCACCCCCAGCACAGCACGACACCTCTGCACAGAGGAAGGGGTGTTGCAGGAGGAACATGCAGCTACTCGGTGGCACCATCCTCCAGGGCTCCACTCTCTGAGGAGAGAATTCAGGGTTCCTGAGCAGGCCATGCCCTGGGGACGCGGCCCTCCTTCCAGGCCAGCCTTTGAACCCGTGTCCAGTGGCGTGTTCTGCCCCTTCACCTGTCCTGCCTCCATCACGCTGTCAGCTCCTCAGGGCAGGGACTGCCTGCTGCTTCGTCTGTGCAGCACCAGCACAACGGGGCCCTGACCCACATGACTGTAACACCCCCTCATCCCAACTCCTCACAGGCCATGGGATGCAGGTGCCCCTCCCACCCAACAGTAACTGGAGACCTACCAGTTCTGGGGGAATCCATGCAGACACAGCATGAGCTGCGCCTCCTCCTGGCCAGCTGTGACATAGTGCAAACGCAGCCCTGAGCTCTGCAAGGATGAGGAGGGGAAAGAAGGAAATGTTCGTGCCCAGTTACCCAGGGGTCAGCTGCACCATGGCAGGAGCTGGGTGGCACCTCCAGTGCCTCCGCTGACCAATGGGGCTGCTGGGCTTAGCAGCTGGTGTCCCCATGATTCAGGGGCGGGCAAACATTTTGGCCTGAGGGCCACATCGGGTTTCCAAAATTGTATGGAGGACCGGTTAGGAGAGGCTGTGCCTCCCCAAAGAGCCAGGCCTGGCCCACCCCCTGGGGACTCCTGCCCCATCCAACCTCCCCTGTTCCCTGATGGTCCCCCCCGGAACTCCTGCCCCATCCACCCCTCCCTGTCCCCTGACCACCCTCGGACCCCCCCCCCCCCCTCCCTCCCCCCCCCCAGCC